>NW_016158510.1:100507-108499 GCF_001687245.7 Rhagoletis zephyria | reverse complement strand
TTTTAAGGCCATGCAAAACTAATTTTAAACTAAACGAATCATTCCGTGGTTTATGTCAAGATTTTAACGGTCATTCCAGCACGTTTGCCGTATCGGACTCGATTTTTACTATAAAGAAAACTATTATTTCCACTATCAATAATTGAAATACTATCTTTAGCATATCCAATCAGCAGATGAATTTGATTCTGTAGCTGAATAGTTTTAGATCTCGACACTTAACAAACTCCCGTTTCCACTACTCGGCACCAAAAAACTAAAAAAAAAAGGTTCCGTACGTCATGCGAACTGGGCCCCTCGTGTCGGTTGGACGGGAATGGAGGGTAAAAAGCCGTTGGGATTAATTAAATTAATTAACCGATTTCGTTCAAATTTTAAATGTGAGCTTTGTACCTGTATGATGGAAAGTTCTTTTGATACAAATTCTTGGCCCTCCTATAAAGAAAACGCACTTCTGTGCTCTTGAGTTTCCCTATAAGAACTTTTATTGGCATACGCATCGCACCAATGTTGTAGTTCAAGATCATACAAAAAGATTACGCATGATTGGCAGAGATCTCACAGGTGGAAATAAGACCATCAGTAAAGCTCATGACACCAAAAGGGATTGGTATTCCATATGGTATCATAGCGTTACTATTGGTGACTGGTAATAAGGTCAATGGAAATAAGGTCAATTGACTTTATTTCCCACCCTGGTGCGAAATAAGGTCAATTTGCATTATTACCTTTTCAAAAGCGAAATAAAGTCAACAAAAATTTGGAAATAAAGTCATTGACGCTATTTCCTCATTCAAATGGAAATAGCGTCAACAATGCTTAAAGTATGTCGATTCATAGAAAAAAATGTTGTTCTTACAATAAACATTGCCCCGTAAGTGTTGTTTTTTAATAGATGAAGAAAGCTTTTGCCAAATCCCTCAGTGTTGTGATATTAATCCACACACAATCATGAACTATCACCAATTGATTCTATTAAAAATAATTTAAATTACGAATATGTAAAAACGACGATGCGAAAGAACTAAACCCTGCGCACTAGCTGGAATACGAGAAATATTTCAAGAAAGAGTGTAGAAATGATCCATAACTTGCAAAACATGTTTCGTTTCACAAAAATAAAGCGAACACTATTAAATTGAAGAAACAGTCCACAGTCCAAATACCCCGGAGGAACACTGAAAGAATTCTGTGTTTTAAATTAGCATATTTTGTAACGAATTCGGAATGTCTAAGGTGGAAAAGAAACCACACCTTTCTATAAGGCAACACAGTTATAGAAAAAGAATTTTCTTACACTGTATTCATGTCTCCGCCAGCTTGTGACGACATCATTTAAAAGCAGCTAAGGAGAAGACGACACTATTTATTAGATGGCACATTCAACGCAGCCAATGTGCCAAAATGCGGTATTGAAATTAGATTATTAATATTCGGAACCGAGATCATATAAGTTAATTGATTGGTTTTCACACACTTTGAAAACAAATTATATGCTTTTTTACTGCAGACAAGTTGTTGCCCCAAAACACAGCAGAAATCTTCCATTCAGGGCTGCCAACTATCCTTAGTTATGAGGTGCCATATTGAGGATAAAAAAGTGGCAAAATGTGCCCAATAGAAAAATAAAAGTGCCAAAAAAGGTGTCATTCCTTTTAATCATTCACATTTAGCAATAAAATAAAGCTACATTTTCCAAACAAAAGTGCAATCATAAAATAAGATAAACCAGTTAATAGCCTTTATAAATTAGAAAATTTTAGTTGAGAAAAAGAAGTGCACGCAAAGGATTTCACAAAAATGTATTGAAATGTTATTTTTTTTACAAAAGTGCCATTTTGGCACTTTGTGCCAAATTGAAAAATTAAGTGTCATTTGAAGTAAAATAGGGACAAATGCCACGGTTTGAGCCAAGTTGGCATCCCTGCTTCCAATAACTTACAAATATAAAAAAGTGAAATATCGAGGGCTTGAATTTATTAATACCCTCTATCTGCAATTTGCACAAAAACTAATTTGTGATTTTAGAAACCATCTGCGACTTATTACCTGTCGTTATATAAGGTAGCATTAATATCACTGATGACAGTTAAAGCTTAGGTGGCGTAGCGTGACGTGGTGTGCGTGCCGGTCGCGCGGGGTACGCGGGGCGCGAGTGCGGCGCGCGCGGTGTTGTGCGCTGACGCGCGCCGCCGCGAAGCTTATCAAATTTAATGTTTTAAAGAGAAATAATGTCAATGGATTTTATTTCGTTTTTAAAAAGGTAATAATGTCAATTGACCTTATTTCCGTTGATCTTATTACCTGTCACCTTACTATTATTGGCCTATGTGTGAGGAGGATACTGCGCCTTGGTGGTTTCAACTTAAATCAAAAACTTTGACTTTACAGACTAATTTTGTTTTTAAACGCTCTTTTGCATTGGCTAACGCAAAAGCTCTTATTAGGCGCCGCGAAGTTAGCGGGCATTGGCTAGTTCATGGATAAAAATTGCAGTTATTGGAGAAGGTTACGTGGCACCTCCCATACAAACCGAATTTTTCATACTGCATATCCCGGAAAATGTTCATGGAAGAGGTCACGAACTTGGTATGGAGATATATGAAAGCAATCGCATACTCATGGAGATAAATTGTGGTTATCGGAAAAGGAGGCGTGGCACTTCCCATACACATTGAATTTTTCATACTGCATATCTCTGAATGTGTTCATGGAATAGTACTGGATATTTGGTATGTACAAGGTATATAAAACGCGACTGGTCATGAAGAAAAGTTGGGGCTATTGGAAAAAGGGACGTGGCACCTCCCATGGTAAATTACTCGAAAATGGTATAGAGATATATGAAATCAATCCCATGCTCTTAGAGAAAATTGGGGTTATGTGGGGGGGATGTGGCGCCTGTCAAACGCACTGAAACTATTACGTATCTTTGTATGCATGTACAGTTTTGCTAAGTTATTTAAGACGGCAAATATGTCTTCTGACAACCACCAAACCGTAATATTAGAAGACAAATGCGTCACTAAAAATCATGAACGTGAACTCTTGGTGAAAATGTTGGACCNATGCATGTACAGTTTTGCTAAGTTATTTAAGACGGCAAATATGTCTTCTGACAACCACCAAACCGTAATATTAGAAGACAAACGCGTCACTAAAAATTACGAACGTGAACTCTTGGTGAAAATGTTGCACCAAAATGTTTCAATACACGGTTAAAATTTCGGTTTTAATTTTAAACTTTTTGGACCACATAAATGACCAAAATTTAGTTTCAAATACAAACCTTCTAAATTAAAAAAAAAGAGGGCACATATGTTGGGATTAGAATTTAAACAGTTCGGTTTAAATTTTAAACCCAAACATTTTCATAATTAAGNGGTTTTCGGTGCTGCAATAATGTTATTTTTTACTTAAAGTTGCCACCTGCTTGAACTGTCGAATTTAGTTAACTTATCCAAAAGTTATATCAAATGTCAAAATTTGGATGTCAAACGAAAGAGTGTTAAGAAGTCTTTAGTTAAACATTAAGAATATTTTTGGGGTGTTGGAAGAGGATTGCCATCTGTCTAAAAACTTATTCAAATTACCAAATGAATTATTAAAATATGGGTATCAATCGAATGGGTTTGAAAAATCTTTATTTCTGAACTATATTTAGCGGGGTTGCCACATGTTTAAAAAATAAAAATCAACTTAATTCATCAGTTAATTAAAATATGTATCGCAATGTTAGAGGAAGAATATTTAAGAATATCTTAGCGGGAAACTACTTTTGAAGAAAGGTGCCACCTATTTCAAAAGTAAAATTGAATTAACTTTTAAGCAAGTTATATGAAATATGAAGCGAAAGGGTGTTAAAAAAACTTGAGTTTGAACATTTAGAATGTTTGAAGAAGGTTGCACGTGTTTATAAAGTGGCATTCAAATTATTTATGAAGTTGGATGAATTATTAAAAGATGATCATCGAAATGATTTTGAAAAGACTTTATTTCAGAAATATATTTAACAGAATTGTCAGCTGTTTAAAAAATCCAACTCACTTAAATTAGGGCAATTACCTAATTCAAATATGTGTTTTAAAATTTGTTAAGAAATCTTTAGTTTGAACACTAGAAATATTTTTTTGGGTGTTTGAAGAAGGTTGCCACCTGTTCAAATACTCAAACTATTTAAAAAGTCAAATGAATTATTAAAATATAGGTGTCAGTCGTAATGGGGTTGAAAAGATTTTATTTCTGAAAAATATTTAAGAGGGTTGCCACGTATTATATGAGCTGCATTCAAATTATTTAATTGTTGTTAATTTAATTTTAAGATAATATAATTTTTAAAGGATGGGTATCAATCGAAAAGGGTCTGAAAAGGCTTTGTGGTAGGTTTTGCAATTCACTTCCGAGTGAATTTAAACCACATTCGCTTCGAACTCAAATTAAACATTGCAGAAGTTTACTCGAAAATAAATTGTATAACCTGAAAAATAAAGACCTTGCCTGTTTTGAAATTAGAAACTTTTTATCGGTACAGGGTCATTTAAAATTTGATAATATTAAAAACCTACTCTGCGAAACGGCTGTACGGATTTAGAAGAAATATGACACTCGAATCGCTTATACCTTATTAATATTTGGAATAGTTTGTAGGTTTTTGAAATTCTATCTTGGGCGTTTTAATACCGTGCGGGTTCACTAGTTTCATTTATCTGTTGAAAGATATTAAAAAAATACAAAGAAGTTCTAATTTTTGTCAATGGAAACTTTTATTTCATTCAAAATTAGTTTCTACCAGTCACAAGGCGATGCCCCACCAGTCACAGCTTAAAATATATTTTTTTTTTATTTCTATAAAGAATATATAAACCTAATTTTTATTGAAATCGAAAGCGTATAATTCATATTTTACAACACAAATATATCGTCCGCGAAAATTACGTGTTTTGGCTAAAATTCATCTTTGAGTGCACAAGGGTAAAATAGAGTTCTTTTCAATGTCCCACCAGTCACATTCATTCAAATGATAGTTACATAAAACTAAGAAATCGTTTGGTACTTTTGTTGAAGCAATTTTATACATTAGTTAACATTCTATGTTAAAAGATATCTTTCGCTGTTGTATAGGTTTTGACGACATAGTTATAATTTCACAATTGATCATATTCTAGATTAAAATTTCCCACTAATCACAATGGAAATGACCCTAACTCTTAGTTTTATTATGGAGCTAATTTCGGTGGAGAGGCATTCCACACTATTTCAATTGGTCAAAAAGTACTTTTGCTCGATTTTCGGATAATTGGCAGTACTTGTAAACGCAAAAAGAAAAACAATTTTTTTTTTTTCAAAAGTTATACGACAACGAAAATATTAGATATCTCGCCGTAAGCCACAGGGCTGCCAGCTATACTTAGTGTGTAGTACCATATTAAGGAAAAAAGTGCCAAAATGTGCCAAATGGAAAAATAAAAGTGCCTAAAAAGGTGCCATTCTTTTTAATTCTTCCCATTTAGCATTAAAACTAGAAACACATTTCTAAAACAAAAGTCAAGATAAACCAGTTCTATACACAACAGAAATTAGAAAATTTTAGTTAAGAAAAAGAAGTACACGCAAAGGATTTCACAAAAATTGATTGAAATATTATTATTTTTCAAAAGTGCCATTTTGGCACTTTGTGCCAAATTGAAAAATTAAGTGCCATTTGAAGTAAAATAGGGCCAAAAATGGCACGGTTTAAGCCAAGTTGGCAGCCCTGGTAAACCATTGTTTATCACATCATATCTCGACAAATATTGGTTGAATAAAAAAAATCATTTAGTACTTTTCTATTGACAAAGAGTCAGAGATTTATAGTAAAAAATATATATTTTTTAAGTAAAATTTTCAATCCGTTTGTTAGTGAACAATTTAGAATGTTGCAAAAAAAACATGTTTGCAGGTTTTTAAAAACGTGTTAGAGTGTATATCAAAGATTTAACTGAAACATTTTTAAAGGGTGTCTCCATATAGGGCCTGAGATATTAATTGTTTCGTAAAGCAGTGACTGATGAAAAAATTAAAAAAATTGTGGGGTTGTAGGTGTTCTGAACAAAACCCGTGTAAATCCAAGTTTCCAAAATTGTGGAATATTTAAAAAAAATTCAACAAACTTTCGTACAAATTTCGAGGTTTTTTAAATCGTAGTTTTTAGCCATTTTAAACTTGTACTTTATTCTACTAGAACTGCATACTCAGAATCTAGTTAAATAACTCGAAATTTTTACGAAAATTTGTTGAATTTTTTTTAAATTGCATAAATTTTTGAGGCAGGGGCACTCGATTGTTACATTTGTACAGATTAGCACATTTTTATATTGGGCTATTGGTACAAAATAAAAAAATGAGACATTTTTTTGTAGTCAAAAGATTGGTACAATACAGCGATGTTCTATTGAAAAATTTCAACAAATTAATTTTCGTGATTGAGATAAAGAAAAATATTTGGGATACGATTTACACCAAATTTTGGGAAATACCCAGTCGTGTGCACTGCCTTTAAACTTGCATTTATACGGATGTTGTTAAAGAATGAACAATAAAAAAAGTAACCAAAATTAAATAACAACAAAAATAATATTTTAAAACTTGTGAAAATTTGGTGCGGCTTTAATTTTTCGACTACTGTGCATTAGGCTGCATCACCAAAAAAAGTTGCGGTTTTTCCGGTGGGATTACCAAACCTAGTATATTTTAATATTTCTACCAAAATAGTTCGGAAAAACATTAAGATTAACGTGAGCTGGACCCTCTAAAAATGGAGTTTTTTTATGAATAAAAATAGTTTCTTAAAGGATTTTTTGGAAAAAATCCCCCCAGATGATAAAACAGTTTAAGCTTAAAAAATCTACATAAAAATCTCAAAAGATGGTATCCACTGTGCTGTTTTTTAACTATTTTCAAAGATTTGTGTAAGAAAAGCTTGAATAACTGCTCCAAAACTTGACCGATATAAACTTATGAGGGATCAGTGTCTCACCCTTTTTATTTCTTTGCATAAAAACTCATTCACGTCACGTCACGTTCTTTATCAAATACCAACACATCTTAATTCAACATGGAATGACACGCGTTTATCTTACCTTCCTCTTTGATATTCTGAATGAGCTTATTCGCAACGAAATTAAAAGGGTGAGAAAATACCTTACCAATGATACCTCATAAGTCTAAATTGGTAGGGTTTTGGCTGAGTTATTCAAATTTTCTTAAACCAGTCTTTGAAAAAAGTGCAAAAACAGCACCAAAAATCTCATTGTTATGATTCCATAGAATTTTTTTTTTTAATTTTTTTATGCAAACTTTTTAAGCTTAAATTTTTCAGTCATCTGAGGTAATTTTTTCAAAAAATATTAAAAAAAAACTTTTTATTAAAAAAATCCCAATTTTTTGAGGTATTTTCAAATCGGTCCAACTCACGTAAATCTTAATATTTTTGCGAGATATTTTGGTGGAAATCTTAAAACGTAATAGATTTTATAATTCCAGTGGAAAATAGTACCGTTTTACTGTACATAAGTTGACTATTGTTGGTCCACCAACTTTAAAGAGTACCTGCCTTCTAAGAACACTGGTCGACGGCCAAAATTTACCAGAGACGCCGTTATGAAATTCGTATGTAAAATCACCCCCTGATTACGAAAATCAAGGTTATTTTTAATTTTATGGTACCGTTTTTGAGATATTTGCAATTTACCGTTTTTGCAAAAAAAAAAAAATTGGGTCCACTTAATCATATATATCTCAAGAACGAATTAAGCAATTCCAAAACGGTTTGAAGCTTTTAAAAGGTAATAAAATTTTCTATAAGCTGTGCATACAACACTTTTTGCTAGGCCCTGTAGATTCAAAGATAACGAACAATCATTACCGATTTTTTCAATTTTTTTTGTAAAAATATAAAAAAAATTGTACTTTGCGGGGAAGGATCTCGAAAACCTTTTATTTTTTTGCAGATTT
>NW_016158510.1:78112-99242 GCF_001687245.7 Rhagoletis zephyria | reverse complement strand
AGTTCCCTGAGACTGAATGCTGGTTTGATTCCATCGCTGAGACCGGACTCACACATTGTCGAATCTTCACTGATGGCTCCAAAACTGACTCCGGGTTATGATCTGGGGTCTTTTTCGAGGTTAATGGAGATAAGCTTCACTTTTCTGTAGGGGAATATGCTTCGGTCTTCCAGGCTGAGGTAATTGCAATACTCAAAGCCATGGACTACGTGGTGGAACATAGGTGGAGGGGAAGGAGTTTACGTGACTGCAGTGACAACCAAGCTGCACTTAAGGATTGACCGGCTGGTTTTCATACTCATATTCAACATAACGAGGTTGCTTTACTCTGGGTGCCAGGTCACTCTGGAGTACCTGGTTATGAGACATCTGATCATTTGGCCAGAGCTAGCTCAGTCCAGGCATTCCTCGGTCCGCAACCAGTTTTAGCACTCCCACCTTCGGCAGTCGAAGCCACCGTCAGAAACAGGGTGAATAGTTCGCTCAAAAATGACTGAGAGGCATCGAGGGGAGCTTTGTACCACGATTGTTTATTAGGAAAAACTGAAAAAGCAACAAAGTCTAAGCGGTAGAAGCTATTTCGTAACGACGTTGTTTCCGACTCGTTTTGGTGAAAATAAAATGTTAATAAGCCACAATAACATTGGAATATACATAGTTTAGGAAGAGCCTGCCTGAAACATACAATAAAGCAAATAAGCAAAATGTATGTATAGAATTGACAACAACAACGACGCTGTCAAGTTTAAATAGCGGCAAATAAGCTGCACTTGATAGTAGTTGGTTGAATAAGCAAAATGAATTACCAACAAGAGTTTACGGGGTGTACATAGCTCAGTGGTTAACGCTTCTGACTTTGCACATCGATTACGCAGGTTCGATCCCTGGTGAAGTCTAGAAAAGAAGAAGTATGATGAGGAGATGTGTTGATCTCCGAAATAGCTGCTATAACTTCTACCGCTTAGACTTTGTTGCTTTTTCAATTTTTCCTAATAAACAATCGTGGTACAAAGCTCAATAAAAATATTAAAAATAAAATGTTAACAAGCCACAATAACATTGACAAATACATAGTTTAGGAAGAGTCTGCCTGAAACATACAATAAAGCAAATAAGCAAAATGGATGTATAGAATTGACAACAACAACCACGCTGTCGAGTTTAAATAGCGGCAAATCAGCTGCACTTGATAGTAGTTGGTTGAATAAGGAAAATGAATTAGCAACAAGAGTTTACGGGATGTACATAGCTCAGTGGTTAACGCTTCTGACTTTGAACATCGAATTCGCAGGTTCGATCCCTGCTGAAGTCTAGAAAAAGAAGTCTGATGAGGAGATGTGGTGATCTCCGAAATAGTGCTATAACTTCTACCGCTTAGACTTTGTTGCTTTTTCAATTTTTCCTAATAAACAATCGTGGTACAAAGCTCAATAAAAATATTAAAAATAAAATGTTAACAAGCCACAATAACATTGACAAATACATAGTTTAGGAAGAGCCTGCCTGAAACTATACAAAAAAGCAAATAAGCAAATGGATGTATAGAATTGACAACAACAACCACGCTGTCGAGTTTAAATAGCGGCAAATCAGCTGCACTTGATAGTAGTTGGTTGAATAAGGAAAATGAATTAGCAACAAGAGTTTACGGGATGTACATAGCTCAGTGGTTAACGCTTCTGACTTTGAACATCGAATTCGCAGGTTCGATCCCTGCTGAAGTCTAGAAAAAAGAAGCCTCATGAGGAGATGTGGTGATCTCCGAAATAGCTGCTATAACTTCTACCGCTTAGACTTTGTTGCTTTTCAATTTTTCCTAATAAATAATCGTGGTACAAAGCTCAATAAAAATATTAAAAATAAAATCTTAATAAGCCACAATAACATTGACAAATACATAGCTTGGGAGGAGCCTGCCTGAAACTATACAATAAAGCAAATAAGCAAAATGGATGTATAGAATTGACAACAACAACCACGCTGTCAAGTTTAAAAGCGGCAAATCAGCTGAACTTGATAGTAGTTGGTTGAATAAGGAAAAGGAATCAGCAACAAGAGTTTACGGGGTGTACATAGCTCAGTGGTTAACGCTTTTGGCTTTGCATGTCGATTACGCAGGTTCGATCCCTGCTGATGTCTAGAAAAAATAAGTCTGATGAGGAAACGTGGTGATCTCCGAAATAGCTGCTATAACTTCTACCGCTTAGACTTTGTTGCTTTTAAATTTTTCCTAATAAACAATCGTGGTACAAAACTCATGTTGCCTTCAATCTTCAAGATCTATCTAATTTTTTGCTCTCACTGAGCAGACGACACTGCAGACAACTTGTTGGACTGCTGACTGGTCACTTCACGTGGCACAAACACCTGACTGTGATAGGAGTAAATGACAAGTCCATTTGCCCATCTTGCCTTGAAGAAGATGAGATGGTGGAACACATTTTGTGCTTCTTGCTTGCTTGGTTATTTGAGTAGTCCACTTGCAAAGTACGCTATGTAAAATTTTTTCGATTTTTAGTTTTTGGTGGTTTACGTACCAGTATTTAAAGTACTTTTATGCCCACTAACAACACAGTGCAAAATCTTTTTATATTCTGAAAAAATAGCATAAAATGTTAACTCTTTTTCCAAAAGTCGCTATCATACTTATTTATAAACTTTCAAAAGTATCCATCTTCTGATGAACCTAGAAAACTGCTTTAGGTCGTGTAGACTGTTAATGTTATCTTATGTCATGCTATGTTATGCTATAATTTTATAAGGACCTTATTTATCCAAATTTTCAGGTAATAATAAAAAAGATTCAATTTAAATGTTACTTGTTGTCGTAGTCGTTTTTTTAAACATATGGCTTTCTATTATAAAATCACATAACGCTGTTTGCAAGTGGACTACTCATTTGTCATCGATTTTTTTAAACTCAGCTTCTGAATTAAAAGTTTGGCGTAAAAAGCTTAGCCGTTTTGATGTTTTAAGTTTTGTGTTTTAAAAACTCGGAGCGATAAAAATAAAAATGATGCCATTAACACAAATAAACTATTTTACATATACTCCACGTGCAAAATCATGAGTGAGCCTAACATTTGATGAGTTTATGGTGAAGATAATGTAAATAACGCTAGCGCTCGCAGTGCTCTTTAAAAATATCACTCTTCCGAGCGAGAGAGTATTTTGATGTATTTATCTATTTTTTTTTTTAATACTAGTGTGTATTCACATTATTTTTATAAACATAACAAAAGAAAATATTTTACTTTTATTTTGGCCAGTCTGAGTTTAGTTTTTGAGTTCACCCGCGATGCAAATATACATTGTTAGATATAATTTTCACATTTAATTGTTTTACGAGCTTTGGGAATATTTAGAAATGTATCAGCAGGGGGTCCACCGAAACCAGTAAATTTTTGAAAGGGGTCTACGAGAAAAAAAAGTTTGGTAACCTCTGGTCTAAAGCCAAATTGTAAGTTTAGAAGACTATCGAAAACTATCGATAGTTATCGATGGTTTCTAAAGAATTTACGCATACTATCGATAGTGTCGACTATCGATAGTTTCAGGCCACTAATCAATGCGTTAAAAATTTAAACTAAGAAGTACCTCAGTATTCAGTGAAATAAAAACTTTGAAAAAATAATGTTACTTAACAAAAATTATTTACTCGATATCTTGGAAGGACACTTTTAACGAAAACAAAACTAAAACGTCCGTATTGAAAAAAATCTACGTAATGCACTAGGCATTACATGAGATACAATTTTATTGACTATGTTGGGCATTAATTACCACCCATATCATTACGTTCATAAAAATAGTCATTAGTGATGGGCGAAAGAGCGATTTTTCAGTATCAGTGAAAAGAGTGATTGCGCTTTTTAAATCATAGTGATTTTTTATGGCTATTGCGACCGCTAGTTCTTTTTAGTAACACTGAAATGTGTAATAGTTCTAATAAATAATAACAAATCAGTGTTGGTACATGTTGGGATAATTCCCTACCCGTAGGGATTTCAGTCAAAAACTGAGTGTAGGAAAAAGAGGGATACAAATTTTGAAATAAAAAACGAAACGCAAATAACGCGATCAAGCAAATCAAACTGCGTACTTGAAAATGTCCATTTACAACAACCATGGAACAGTAATGAAAAAACGCAATATACATACGAGCATATTCACAATGAATATGCCTTTAATATAGAGTAACCTTATCTCGTTTTTTTCAAAAGTTTTTGCGTATTGTTAGCTATTTGATAGCTTTTGAATAAATCTGGATACTGAAATCATTATGGACAATGTATGTATGTTTTCAAAATTACTTACAATAAAGGTCTAGTCAGATCGCTGTGTTATGTTTCTTTTTACAAATTAAGTAAAAGATGTTATTTGACAAAATACATGAATCGATCTTGGGAGATCGATTTACTTTTGACGATTTCTTCCTGCATCGATTACTTTTATTTCTATTCGAATCCCTTCGAAAATCGATTTTTTTTATTTCGATCTGGCATCTCTACTTCGAAAGGGGTTAGCGAAAATTAAGAAAATCAAAGCCTACCACAAAAAAGATTTGCAATTTCATAACCGGGCCGGAATCGCGGCATTCGATATCGAAAGCAACTCGAATCGAAAATTCATTTTGAGATCACGGCGTTCGATAGGGAGTGCGCTTCGTCAATTTTAATTGTGTTGGGGAGAAAACCGCTGTCAATTTATTCGATTCTATTCCAAACGAGTAATCATTCGATCACGAATGCCGCGGTTAAAACCCAGCTCTTTCGCGGCCTTTTGGAGTTTTTTGTTTTTGTTGTAAAGTACTGGCCAACTCATCTGTTTTATGGCGTGGGCATGCCTAATATAATGGTCTTGCAGCGAGTTTCAAGTTTCGGAATTTCGTTTACTGAAGAAATATGTATATATTTAAGCCGAGTAAGTCCCAGCAGAATGATAAGATGTTAATTGCAGATTTTCACAGTTGAAAATTTTTGTGCAATAAGAAAAATTAAATTAAATCAAGTTTGGTAGGTGAGTGTATTTTTATAATGTATTAATCACATGTTGGAACCGGAAGAATTGGACCACTATAACATATAGCTCCCATACAACTGATTGTTCAGATATGAGATTTTTCGTTATAACTTCTCCATTTATGCAGCTAGGAACATGAAATTTCGCACTGTTTTCACTCATTATCAACAGAAAGTTTACAGTAAAATTAACAAATATCGGGTCACTATAACCTGTTTATTGCCCCCATACAACTGATGGTTCAGATATCAATACTTCCATTCATTATCAACAGAAAACTTAGAGTGAAAATTACAAAGATCGGGTCACTATAACCTATAGCTCTCATACAACTGATTGTTCAGATATAAGATTTTTCGTTATAACTCCTCCATTTAAGTAGCTTGATACATGAAATTTTGCACTCTTGTCACTTATTATCAAAAGAATACTTTCAGTGAAAATGGAGAAGATCGGGTCGCTACAACTTATATCCACCATACAACTGATTGTTCAGATATAAGATTTTTCGTTATAACTCCTCCATTTAAGTAGCTTGATACATGAAATTTTGCACTCTTGTCACTTATTATCAAAAGAATACTTTCAGTGAAAATGGAGAAGATCGGGTCGCTACAACTTATATCCACCATACAACTGATTGTTCAGATATGCGATTTTTTGTTATAACTACTCCATCTATGCAGCTAGAAACATGAAATTTCGCACTGTTTTCACTCATTATCAACAGAAAGTTTACAGTAAAATTAACAAATATCGGGTCACTATAACCTGTTTATTGCCCCCATACAACTGATGGTTCAGATATGGGGTTTTACTGTGAAACTCCTTTATGTGGACAGCTAAAACCGATAAATTTCGTAAGCTATTTTTTTAAATAATAATACAAAGTCTACTGAGAAAATCGTCAAAATCTATGCCGTATAATCTTAATCTCTTGTACCACTGATTGTTCAGATACCAGTTTTTGCGATATATGTATCTCCTTTATAGCTGAAATACAATGCCGGCGAACGGCGAACTCACCACAGCGAAATTCGCGCTGTCAAAATTAGAACACCCGCAAGCATATGAAATTGAACACAGCCAAAGCGAAATGCGAACTTCGCTTGGCGGCGTTTCATGGCGATAGATTTATTTCTATCGCTCTGCTGGGCGATGACAGCTGTGCGTGCCAAAGGTGGCCGTATTTGTTTTGTGCTTTCAAAGTTTAAAAAGAAAACAACCTAAACACGATTTTTTTTTTGTTGTTTGAAAAATATAGTTGTGGATTCGTTAAATCTGGCTTGAAACAAATTATTTATAATAATCTTTCTTTGTTTTACATTTATATTTGTTATCATTTCCTCATTTCTAAATATGGTTTAGTTTTTTCTAAATATGGTCACCCAAATTATAAAGGCGACCAAATGGGATCAGCTGTTTTCGCTACCGCTCTAATTCTGTTTAAGTAGGCGAAATAGTTGGGCGAACGGTGAACGACAGCATCGCCCAATTCGGCGAAGTTTGCCGTTCGCCGGTATTGTATTTCAAGCATTATGTAGGAAGCTAAACCCATTAAATTGTGTTACCCGTTTACGTACCGATCACACAGTAGTGAAAATCACTTAGATTGGTGCTAAATATATAAGGTATATCTTCCATGGTTGATCTGATTCTTTAGATATGATTTTTTATATATGTATCTCCTCTATAATGCCTGCTGTGAATATATAAATTTATTCAAATGCAGTAATCTGTTAAAGTAAAATTTTCAGATGCTCATGAAAGGTATGAAGCCTTCGGCATAGCCGAAGACAGCGCTGCTCTTACTTGTTTTGTATTACAAAAGTGTACTGAAATGTACCGAGTTTTTAGCGCTGAAAAGCCGAAAGTACTGAATTTTGGGAAACGAAATCTAATAAGAAAATTGTATATAAAGAAGAAATAACTAAAAGACAAATTAGATTTGAAAGACAATCTCACCTTTAACCACTTCTTCTCTTTTTATTTTGTATGCTTTTTATTTGTATGATTTACTTCACCCCCCCACCAGGGACAAGGGGTAAAGCATTTAACAACTTATCGCCACTAGACACGAATAAAGGCGCGAGCTCAAAAGTTGACCGCGAAAAAAAAGACGCATGAAAAAACTTCAGCGAAGACTCTTTACATAGTTGACGGCAAAGAAAGACGCGTAAACTTATTTTCGCGTGCAACTAAGTTTACGGGTGTAACAGTATGTGAAATTCCCCAAGGATTTTTGGGGAATGATGCTGAAGTGACAGTCCTTGACCAGTTATAAATCCATGTTTAGGCGTCTTCGCCGTCCACTAGGTTACGCGTGTTTTTCGTCAAATTTTTTTAAGCGTCTTTTTTTCGCCGTCAAAACACTAGCGCGCCTTTATTTGAGCCTAGTGACGTTATATTTTTCTTCATATTTTCCTCTAATGGTTTACTTCTCCCTACCAATGGTAAGGCGTCAAACATTTAATATTTAAAATACCATCCTCTTATTTTATTAGCCTCTATTACCCCCCACTAGTGGTAAGGGGTAGAGAATTTTAAAATATGAGTATTTGCAGTTCACGCATTGCTTAGAATCATTTGCTACCCCCACCCGAGGTAAGGAACTCAGCTCTGCAACGAACACATTAAGTATCAGGAAATATAACCCTTTCTTAGTATAACCAGTGGCAGTTTAACAGGCTTTAATTTAATGGATTTCATAGAAAAAAGAAAACGAAACGCAGACCATACACTGAGGGAAATAATGCATAGTAAAAATGAATACTTTATATTTGATTATCGTTTAAAAATGTTCGTATTTAAAAATAATATTTTCATATAAATTTATTACGCACGTATTTGACTGTTCACATCTGAGTATGTATATGTAAGTGTACATACGCACCCCAAGCATGCAGAGCGCCGCTCTGAGAGCGGTGACAACACACACATACATACATAGTACATACATGTTTATCCGTACAAATCGCTTTCAACATTTGAAAGCAAATTTATATAGCTGAGTGCGCAAAGATGCTTGCCACAAGTTGTTGATATCCGGAGATGGCCGGGTTCGAATTCCACTGCAGGCAACATACAAATAAATTTTTTTTTTTTTGGTTCTTGTCTTGATTATTCCCTTCACGGATGCTTTTTCAGTACGAACGTGGTCATTTTAATATGCGCGTAATTGAATTGAATATTTACCAATATACAGTTCTTTCGTTGACGTTAATAGTAATATCAATTACGTTTCGATTTGATTTTAATATTTTTTTCCCTCAGTGTAGTTTCCTTAATTACCTTTGTCTAGAATTCGAGCATGGACAGACAGAATTACCGTAATCACGCGGTACCTGCTTAATAAAGGTAATTATTATATTAGCTTTGAGTAATTTCTTCATGGGTGAAAAGTATATAAGTTCTTACACTTTTCTTGTGGAGATCAGAGAGTAAATATCTGTATTCAGAAATGCACCAAGAAAATCATTTATATATTTTATGTTTAAACTATGTATGATGGAAATGCCTTATTTGCGCAAGTAAGTTCCAATTAGGCATTTAACCGTGTTTGAGCATAGAGATGGGCACGTGAGTAATTTTGGCTCACGTTCACGCACGCTCACGTTGATGGTTTTGTTAATCACGCACGCTCACGTTCTGGTATATTTTTTTCTATCACGTTCACGCATGCTCACGACGCCTAGTTTTTTAATCACGCACGCTTCTTGAGGGACGGTTTTATACCCGAGCGCACTTGTGCACAAGGGTATTATAACTTTCTTCACATAACGGTTGTTTGTAACAGGCAAAACGAATCGAGATAGATATAGACAAATTTCAATTTATTTCAATATTGTATACATAAATGATCAGAATGAAAAGAGAAATCGATTAAGCGGTGACTGTCTGTCCGTCCGTCCGTCTGTCCGTCCGTCTGTGCACACGATAACTCGATTAAGAATTGAGGTATCTTAACGAAACTTGGTACGTGCACTTCTACCGTCCGTATTGAAAATGGGCAAAATCGGAAAATAACCACGCCTACCTCCAATATAACGTTAATTTTTAGAAATACGAAAGCTGCGATATTTTAGTAACTACTGAAGATTGTTCACTCAAAATTGATATTTACAATAAGTTTTAGACGAAAAATAAGAATATTATAAATGGGCGTAGCCACGCCAACTTATGGTTAGATGTGTATATCTTGGTAACCGCTGCACCAATTTCTTCCAAACTTGACACATTTGTTAACCTTCCCTGCAGTGAAAAATTATCAATTGTTAAAACTAACCAACTTATAGTTAGCTTTTTGGCGAGATTTCGATTAATACCTCACTTTTAATTAGCTATGACAAAACCAACTTAAAGTGAATTGTAAAGTCGTGCAGGAGTCATGCAGACGCAATCGGGAGTTGGTTTTCTTTACAAGTTTCTATTAAATATCCTCATACAAAAATTACTTTCAATACACTTTTTTTCTGAACTTCGCAGATTCTTTTTCATATTCAGGACAAATAAAAGGAAGATCGAAATTTTATACTGTCACCCAGAGCAGAATATGTAAACAAATATGAAATGTAATAAAATAAAGTAAATAAATAAGTAAATAAAAAAGTAAAAAAACAAAAAGATATTTTGTTTTTCTTATTGATATTTTATGTCCAAAACTAGTTAGTTACAACTTAGTTGACATGTAATGCAGAGGTATCCAGGTCTGACTTTTTTGCGGCCATCGCCCCACAGAAGTAGTTAGCTTTTTTCGAACAAAATACACAGTTAATAGTTAGCACTAGTGTTCGCGTAAACAGACTAAAGTTAGGTATAAGCTAACGTCACTCCCTGCAGGGTTGCTACAACATACCAAATGGCCGAAAATTTTTAAAATCGAACAATAACCACGCCCACATCCCATATAACGGTAATTTAGAGAAATACGAAATCTTCGATAAATCAGTAAATATTTAAGCTACTTTATTCAAAATTGATGCTTGCAACAATTCTTTACCAAGAAATGCGTTTATGATAAAATTTTGGAAAATGGGCGTAGCACCGCCCACTTATGATCACATATATGTATCTCGGTAACCATTCCACCAATTTGTACCAAACTCGGTATGGTTGTTGTGCTTGCCACATAAAAGCAAAAGGTTGAAAATTATTGAAATCGGACTAAAATTACGGCCAATTTTCACATAACGGTAAATTTCAGAAATGCTTGAAACTTCAATATTTCGAAATTTAAGGACGCTAATTTACTCAAAATTGATACACCCCGGATTACCATGTAGCGGTAGCTTTCGGAAAGGTGTAAAACATATATTTAATACTTGCGAAGGGTATTTAATGCTGGGCTCCGCCCGAACTTAGACTTTCTTACTTGTTTTCAAATTGAAATCTATATATCTATATCTATATATTAATAAAAATGTTGTGTTCGTATGTCACGGTGGTCAAAACTCGAGAACGGCAGAACCGATTGGAATAATTTTTTTCTGTATTGCTCGGTATAATACCAGAACCAATGATATCGCAAAAAATTGGAGGGCTGCCACCTATTTGAAAATTTTTAAACCCAAAATATATTGACAAAATAAATAAATTATTGTAATATGGGTATCAAATTAAAGAGGTTTAAGAAAGATAGCTGCTGGAAATATTTTTGACGGGGGTTGCCACCTATTTGAGAATTTTAACTCAGTTAAGTTGATTAAGTAAATGAAATATTGCAATATGGGTATCAAATTAAAGAGTGCTAAGAAGGCTTACAGCCGAAAATATGTATGATTAGGGTTGCCACCTGTTTCAAAGTTTAACCAAATTACACTGATGAAATAAATGAAATATTACAATATTGGTATCAAATTAAAGAGGGTTAAGAAAGATAACTGCTAGAAATATTTTTGAGTAGTATTGCCACCTATTTGAAAATTTTAACTTAGTCTAATTGATAAACTAAATAAAATATTGCCATGTGGGTGTCAAACTAAAGAGTTTTAAGAAGGCTTACAGTCGAAAATATTTTAAAGAAGAGTTGCCACCTGTTAAAAAATTTTGCGCAATTTAATTGATAAACGTATTGATATATTACAATATAGATATTAAATTAAAGAGGTTAAGGAAAGATAACTGCTGGAAATATTTTTTAGGAGGGTTGCCGCCTATTATAAAATTTTTAACCCAGTTAAATTGATAAAGTAAATGAAATATTGCAATGTGAGTATAAAACTAAAGAGTTTAAAGAAGGCTCACGGGCGAAAATATTTTAAAGGAGGATTGCCACCTGTTAAAAAATTTAGCGCAATTTAATTGATAAACTAAATGATATATTACAATATAGGTATTAATTAAAAGAGGTTTTAAGAAGAGGATAACTATTTGTTAACTTGTCTATGAAATAATTGAAATTTTTGGAATATTTGAAGGGTTGCCACCTATTTGAAAATTTTAACTCAGTCAAGATTGATAAATATAAAAAAAATGTCAATGTGGGTATTAAACTTTAGAGTTTTAAGAAAGCTTCCAGCCGAAAATATTTTTGATGAGGGTTGTTACCTGTTTAAAAATGTAACTAAATTTAATCGATAAAATAAATGACTTATTACAATATACATAGGTATCAAATTAAAGAGGTTTAAAAAAGATGACTGCTGGAAATATTTTTGAGGAGGGTTGCAACCTATTTGAACATTTTAACTCAGTTAAATTGATAAAATAAATGAAATATTGCAATGGGGGTATTAAACTTTAGAGTTTTTCGAAATCTTACAGCTTACTGACTTATTACAATATAGGAATCAGTTTAAGGAGCTGTAAAAAACATGATTGCTTGAAATATTTTTGAGGGGGGTTGCAACCTATTTAAAATTGTAACTCAGTTAAATTGATTAAAAAACGAAATATTGCAAATTGGGTATCAAACTAAATAGTTTTAAGAAGACTTACAGTCGAAAATATGTTTGAGGAGGTTTGCCACCTGTTTGAAAATTTAACTCAATTAAATTGATAAAATAAATGAAATGTTACAATATGGGTACCAGACGAAAGGTACTTGTGAAATCTTGATTTGCAAATATTCTAAATAGGATTATGCAATATGTAAAATAAACTGAAAATATATAAATTAAATGAAGTATTATAACTGGTTCGAAACGGAAAGTGATTGGGAAAGCTTTACTAGAGAATTTTTTTAATGTTTCTACTTATCCAAATCCGGACAGTTTGAAAAAAGAGAATTTACGATATCTTATCAAACGAAGTGATAAGTTGGTATACAAATTACGCAATGGAAAAAAAATTAATAAAAAGTTACGGATACAAATGAAGAAATGATAAAAAGCGTAACGAAAACATAAAAATATCCCGTGAAATGAAATAATGAAAACCTAAAATTGTTGTCACCATTCCTTTACATTATAAAACTGTTAAATTTGAATTATAAACAATTTCGTTCGGTCGCCATAGCGCCATAGGTCAAAACATAGTGCAGCGGCGAGTGAAGCGAAGAGCTCTCATCGAGCAAAGCTTCAATTAAAAAAGTGTGTGTACGCTTTGCTCTTCACTATACGCTCTCCCCATATATGTAATACTTCTATACTGGTACGTTGAAAGTACATCCGCCAACATTAGAGTGCAGATATATAATGATAGAACGAGAAAACCAACCAACCAATGTACTCAGAATGACATTTGAAAAGAATAAAAAATCAGGAGCGGTGCAGTAACCGTCAATATTTTAGAAGATTAAATTTTAATTAAAGCCAAAAAAAAAAATTGTGTTTAACTTTTGAACAAAAAAGTAAGGAAATAGGAATCGTGTTGCACGCGTCAGTATGTTATACTATTTCTTAAAAATGAGCCGTTATAGGGAAAACGGGCAGACGCTACATGCTGGCTAAGGTGCTGAAAAGGAACGCACGGATCCTCTCATCCTATCTTTTAAGAGTGGTTATGGTGATCGCCTCAAGTGTAACTCATACATCTCTTGCTGCTTATTCAAATCCGCCGGTTACCACAAAGCTCGCCCTAATCACGTTCAGGGAAAATTTTTTGGTTATTTTGTTTTTTTATTTTTTTAATATTTGTAATTTAAACCGCTCCTGGAGTGACTTGACAGTGGTTTGTTTGTAATAGTTCACAAATATACATTTATACTAACACAAGCAAACATTTATTTGATAGGCTGTCTCCCTTTGATTGCGGAATAAAAACACATTGTGAAGATACGTTACTATCAATATAGAAGTATTAGATACATACCTCTCCCATTCAAACATATGCGTTTGAAATCGACGCTTTGCTCGATGCTCTTTGCTCGCCGCTCCACTATGTTTTTGGCCTAAGTATATTGCGAGTAAAGAAATTTTGAATAACATCAGATAATATTATTATGATTATGATTACCATTACTATTGTGAACTCCTGTTATATGCCCAAACAAACATTCGCAAATTAAAGCGAATTCAGATGGGCATTTACGATCACATGATGCAAGTGTTAAGATAATAAGAGAACTGAACCACTCAGGAACAATTTTTTACAAGGGCGTGTAATTTCTGGTGTATACCAATGACATCGATATCATCGGTAACAAAAACTTCGAAGTCTGTCCTGCCTTTTCCAAGTTGGGTAAAGAAGCAAAGCGATTGGGTTTGGTGATCAACGAAGACAAGACGAAGTATCTCCTGTCATCAAACAAAGAGTCAGAGCAGTCCCGCCTTGACACCCACATTACTGTTGCCAGTTGTAATACCGAGAAAGTAGAGAATGTCGTTTACTTGGGAACCAGCATTAACACCGATAATAATGTCAGTATGGAAATCCAATGCAGAATCACTTTAGCCAACAAATTCAACTTTGAACTGAATAGGCAATTCAGGAGTAAAGTTCTCTCTCGACGTACAAAAACCACACTCTATAAGTCACTCATCATGCCCATGCTGGTATATGGCGCAGAAGCTTAGACAATGACAACATTCGATGAGACGGCTCTTGAAGTATTGGAGAGAAAGATCTTAGGGAAGATTTACAGGCCTCTGCGCGTTGGCGACGGGAGTACCGCAAACGATGAAACGATGAGTTGTATGAGCTTTACAACGAAATGGACATAGTGTAGCGAATGAAATTACAGCGGCTCCGCTGGCTTGGTACAAAAATTTAAACTAATTATTTGAGATCAGTGCACGGTGGCACATAAAAAATTGCTTGAGGTCCTTGATCCATTGTCGCGGGATTTGCATGGAAACGTTCAACCATTCGGGAATGTATTGGTGTTGCCCTCAGGAGATTTTACGCAAACATTGTCTGTAATTTCTTCATTAACACTAGATAAATGCTTACCTGAAATAGTCAACATTGTGGCTAGACGAACATACATATATACACTGCAGCCGAGGGATTTTCGCGACAAGTACTGGACATTGGGAACGGAAAGCTACCAGCTAACGAGAGATTAATTCGAATTGTATTGCCTGATAATTTTTGTAACTAAGGAACATCGAAAGGAGAACTGATGGAAAGAATGTTTCTTAATTAAGAAAATTAATTACAGGCTCAGTGAACGAGCTATTCTTGCTGCGAAGAATAAGGATGTCTTTCAACTAAATAAGAGTGGTATTGACAACAGTCGTTGCTTGAGCTGGTCTGCTCTCTTACCAGACTGCCAGGCCACTTGCTCACTTTGGTGAACACCACTAATGTTATTCAACTGAGCATTCAAAGTGACAACTGTTTAGCTGAGGGAGAGCGGGAGACCAGGGCTCAAATCGTAACATCCGTTCACGGATCGAAAACCATACGAAAGAAAATTACGTGATACGTCAGGCAGTATAAGCTGAATGAGACAAAGACTACGTTCACGTACCCCATAATCTGAAAAATTTGTTTTTACGTGACGAGTAATACGATATCGTATGTGACGATTCGAGCCCAGGTTTAGAGTTGTGGTCGAGTTAGAGTAGTTGAGGAGGTAGGGGTTACCTTTGCGAGTGTTTGTGTATCGAGCTCAATGAGTCCGTATGGTTTATAGGTGCACATCAAATCAGCCACGCACTTCATATGCCTGATATGCGAGAGAGAGAGATATGCGGGCAGGCTGATGAAGCGGTAGCGCAAGATGTGACCGTTTCACCGTGTATTCATTGTAGGACTCCATTGGAGGAGTCATTCTCTAGTTGCCTTAGGCTGCTGGGCAATGAGCTGGGATTTATCCAGGGATGCACTCGTGCAGAGCTTCAGTGTGGCTTGTAAGCAGTAGCTTAATACCATGCCAAAAATTACTCCTGGAGTGGAGTGTGGGTGATGCTCAAAGCACCGTGTGATAGCCAAGCTGGGTTAGCATAAAAAATGCATACCCAATTAAACACGAGTGAAGTACCTTTAAAAACAACTGCGTCTGTGTGTTCGCTGTTCTTTGTTTAAGCGGGAAATGCATAATTCGCTTAAACAATAACATATACGTCGATAAACACCGTTGTGGAAGAAGACGAATCAGTTAATTATCCAACGGAATTTTTGAACTCGATTAATCATCCAGGGATGACCCCACATACTGAATTGAAAATAGGTGTGCCAATTATCACGTTGCGGAATATTAATCAGCTAAAACTCCGCAACGGTACGCGTCTCGCAGTTAAGAAATTGATGAAGAACGTAGTGTAAGTAAAGATTTTTACGTGACCTTTCAAAGGTGAAGAATTCTCATGACTCCGACCGATACACCATTTCAATTTTAAAGATTGCAATTCCCAATTCGATTGACATTCGGAATCACAATCACTAATGCTCAAGGTTATCCTTTGGAAAAGTGTGGTTTAGAGTAAGGTGCGGATTGGTTCTTAGATGTTGCGTGTTCCCGTGTCGCCAAACCAGATATCCTTGAGATCAATGCAGAGAATGAAAACACGACAAATATTGTGTGCACACAAGTACTTATTAAAAAATCAAACTCATATGAAACGTATGCTTTGTTTCGTTAATAATTTATCATCCATGTAACAGGAGTATGCCACAGCAAAGCGTGGCAGGGTATAGCTAGTTTTAATTATATAATTAAATGACATTTCATATAAATAGGCCTTATCGCACGAGTATTGTTACAAAAGCTTGGCCAAACACCTTGCCTATTCATTTTTTCTTACAAATTTCATAGAAAAGAATTCACATCAATATTCATTCAATGTGATTTTAAAATGGCATTAGCCCATATTTTTGTTTAAAAATATTATTTTGTCGTGTATGTCTTTCTTCTAAAATTCTGCCTGACACAGAAAAAACTCGTTCAATAGTTGCTGAGCTAGCGGGTATGTTTAAAATTTGAAAGGCTTCTAAGAAGTGGAAAATATTAAGTTTACTCCCAAAATTTTAAAACATCGCGACAACTTTTGTTTTCTGATTCTTTAAAAAATCCTTTTTCCGCATTAACGTCCTCAAAAACTGTTTCTGCAGATTCATCTGTTGTACCTTTGAATTCGTCAAAAGTGAATACAGTAAATAAGTTAAACAGAAGTAGTTTACGATCTTATTTTGGTTGAAAACACACATACAGATGTACATTAGACAGCATCACTCCCCATACAAAAAAAAAATGGTACTGTGTATCCATTGGAATTATAAAATCTATTATATTTTAAAACTTGCAACAAAATATTTCGGAAAAATTTTAATTAAAATAGCTTCTTAAAGAATTAAAAAAAATCCCCTCAGATGACAAAACATGTTAAGATTAAAAATCTACATAAAAATATTTTAAAAAATTTTTCCCAGAATCGCAATAATGAGATTTTTGATACTGTTTTTTTTAACTTTTTTCAAAGATTGGTATAATGAAAACTTGAATAACTGGACCAAAACTATTCCGATTTATACTTATGAGGTACTATTAGAAAGGTATTTTATCAGCCTTTTTATTTCTTTACAAACAAACTCATTCAAATTATGAAAGACAAAGGTAGGATAAACGAGCATCATTTCAATTTGAATTAAGATATGCTGGTATTTGAAACAAAAAAATCAATGAGAAAAAGAGTGGGTAAATACCCTTCCAATAATACCACATAAGTCTAAATCGGAATAGTTTTGGTCTAGTTATTCAAGTTTTCATTATACCAATCTTTGAAAAAAGGTAAAAAACAGCATCAAAAATCACATTATTACGATTCCGTTAAAAAAATGAACATTACTGCACCGAAACGAAATTTTGAAAAAAGTGTCCTTACATGTTTTTGTCGGTTAGGGCTCGATATGTGAAAATTACGTGATTGAGATAAAACTAACTCACGCACGCTCACGCCAGCAAAAATTTCAGTCACGCACGATGATGGAAGTTTCGTGATTTTTCTCTAAAAACCTCTCACGCTCACGCGAGCTAAAGCGTGACACGACGTGTCACGTAGAAAATCACGACTTTTGCGCATTTCTAGTTGAGTATATCGGACATTTGCATCAATTACACTGTACAGCACTTGGGTATTGGACGAAACCAACTTTTTTAAGAGATTGAGTCATAAATAAAAAAGCAATTTCTCCGCTTTTCGAAGTTAGCCTCAGAAATCAAGATATTGGATTTCGAAGTTCGAAACTGGACTTTTCGTAAAAAATTATTTTTAATTATTCTGTGTAAACAACTAAAAAGTAAAAAATATAGACGTCCGCCTTTTGCTCTTATATAATTTTTTTTGTGCAAACTTATATCACAGGTGCTATGAGGGTTCAAACGGATATTCGAAAAATTAAAAACCTTATATTTCAAAAAAATTTTTCTAATTTTTTAAAAAATTATATCGTTGTAAAGGTGATTAAACCCCGTTTCTTCCGATATGCATATTTTTATACCTCGATGAGGAATGCCTTGAAAACTTGATGAAAAAACATTGCAGCATTATATATGCATTTATAACAATAAAATAGAGAAAATATTGAAAAATAAATCGATAAAAATATATTTCTAAAGGATTATTCTGCCTGCTTTACTGTTTTTACAGATTTAAACAGAATTTATGTAATTTATTTTTTTACCTGAGGTGTCGTCTTCGCTGAAATGACCCATAACAAAATATGTATACAATTAAAGGAAATTTTCTGTTTTATGTTAATAAAGTATTCAATTGTGTTACTAATAAGTAATTTCCTTGTTTAAAATATTTGTTATAAAAAAAATTGGAATTTTTTCTTTTAAGTGTTTTTTTCTTAAACGTTTTAATAAATACGAAGTATAAAAATATGCATATCGGAAAAGGGGGTTTAATCAGTTCAAAGTTATGTGTAATATAAGGCTTTTAATTTTTCGAAGATCTGACATTGGACCCCTTATACTATAGACCCGACCTTTGACCCCTTATAGCACCTGTAATATAATTTTGGACAAAAAAAGTTATATACTGTTTAAATAATAGCAAAAAAAATATATTTACTTTTTTTTAGTCATTTACATACATTATTTAAAAATAATTTTATACCAAAGGTCCAATTTCGAAATTCGAAGGGCAATATCTCGATTTCGGAGGCTAACTTCGAGAAATGGAGAAATCACTTTTTTAATTATGACTCAATCACTCAATAAAATTGGTTTGGTCCAATACCCAGAAAAAATTTGATTTTGCCGTATAGTGTTATCTGAACACAGGGAATTTCTTTGTTATATAAGCCGAATAATTTTTTTCTGTATTGCTCGGTATAATACCAGAACCAATGATATCGCAAAAAATTGGAGGGCTGCCACCTATTTGAAAATTTTTAAACCCAAAATATATTGACAAAATAAATAAATTATTGTAATATGGGTATCAAATTAAAGAGGGTTAAGAAAGATAACTGCTAGAAATATTTTTGAGTAGTATTGCCACCTATTTGAAAATTTTTAAACCCAAAATATATTGACAAAATAAATAAATTATTGTAATATGGGTATCAAATTAAAGAGGGTTAAGAAAGATAACTGCTAGAAATATTTTTGAGTAGTATTGCCACCTATTTGAAAATTTTTAAACCCAAAATATATTGACAAAATAAATAAATTATTGTAATATGGGTATCAAATTAAAGAGGGTTAAGAAAGATAACTGCTAGAAATATTTTTGAGTAGTATTGCCACCTATTTGAAAATTTTAACTTAGTCTAATTGATAAACTAAATAAAATATTGCCATGTGGGTGTCAAACTAAAGAGTTTTAAGAAGGCTTACAGTCGAAAATATTTTAAAGAAGAGTTGCCACCTGTTAAAAAATTTTGCGCAATTTAATTGATAAACGTATTGATATATTACAATATAGATATTAAATTAAAGAGGTTAAGGAAAGATAACTGCTGGAAATATTTTTTAGGAGGGTTGCCGCCTATTATAAAATTTTTAACCCAGTTAAATTGATAAAGTAAATGAAATATTGCAATGTGAGTATAAAACTAAAGAGTTTAAAGAAGGCTCACGGGCGAAAATATTTTAAAGGAGGATTGCCACCTGTTAAAAAATTTAGCGCAATTTAATTGATAAACTAAATGATATATTACAATATAGGTATTAATTAAAAGAGGTTTAAGAAAGATAACTGCTGGAAATATTTTTGAGGAGTATTGCCACCTATTTGAAAATTTTAACTTAGTCTAATTGATAAACTAAATAAAATATTGCCATGTGGGTGCCAAACTAAAGAGTTTTAAGAAGGCTTACAGTCGAAAATATTTTAAAGAAGAGTTGCCACCTGTTAAAAAATTTTGCGCAATTTAATTGATAAACGTATTGATATATTACAATATAGATATTAATTAAAAGAGGTTTAAGAAAGGTAACTGCTGGAAATATTTTTGAGGAGGGTTGCCACATATTTGAAAATTTTAACTCAGTCAAATTGATAATTAAAAAAAATGTCAATGTGGGTATTAAACTTTAGAGTTTTAAGAAAGCTTCCAGCCGAAAATATTTTTGATGAGGGTTGCCACA
Source organism: Rhagoletis zephyria (assembly GCF_001687245.7). Classification (NCBI taxonomy): domain Eukaryota; kingdom Metazoa; phylum Arthropoda; class Insecta; order Diptera; family Tephritidae; genus Rhagoletis; species Rhagoletis zephyria. The sequence continues at coordinate 79,297 of NW_016158510.1, read as the reverse complement.
TATTTGAAAATTTTAACTCAGTCAAATTGATAATTAAAAAAAATGTCAATGTGGGTATTAAACTTTAGAGTTTTAAGAAAGCTTCCAGCCGAAAATATTTTTGATGAGGGTTGCCACATATTTGAAAATTTTAACTCAGTCAAATTGATAATTAAAAAAAATGTCAATGTGGGTATTAAACTTTAGAGTTTTAAGAAAGCTTCCAGCCGAAAATATTTTTGATGAGGGTTGCCACATATTTGAAAATTTTAACTCAGTCAAATTGATAATTAAAAAAAATGTCAATGTGGGTATTAAACTTTAGAGTTTTAAGAAAGCTTCCAGCCGAAAATATTTTTGATGAGGGTTGTTACCTGTTTAAAAATGTAACTAAATTTAATCGATAAAATAAATGACTTATTACAATATACATAGGTATCAAATTAAAGAGGTTTAAAAAAGATGACTGCTGGAAATATTTTTGAGGAGGGTTGCAACCTATTTGAACATTTTAACTCAGTTAAATTGATTAAAAAACGAAATATTGCAAATTGGGTATCAAACTAAATAGTTTTAAGAAGACTTACAGTCGAAAATATGTTTGAGGAGGGTTGCACCTGTTTGAAAATTTAACTCAATTAAATTGATAAAATAAATGAAATATTGCAATGGGGGTATTAAACTTTAGAGTTTTTCGAAATCTTACAGCTTACTGACTTATTACAATATAGGAATCAGTTTAAGGAGCTGTAAAAAACATGATTGCTTGAAATATTTTTGAGGGGGGTTGCAACCTATTTAAAATTGTAACTCAGTTAAATTGATTAAAAAACGAAATATTGCAAATTGGGTATCAAACTAAATAGTTTTAAGAAGACTTACAGTCGAAAATATGTTTGAGGAGGTTTGCCACCTGTTTGAAAATTTAACTCAATTAAATTGATAAAATAAATGAAATGTTACAATATGGGTACCAGACGAAAGGTACTTGTGAAATCTTGATTTGCAAATATTCTAAATAGGATTATGCAATATGTAAAATAAACTGAAAATATATAAATTAAATGAAGTATTATAACTGGTTCGAAACGGAAAGTGATTGGGAAAGCTTTACTAGAGAATTTTTTTAATGTTTCTACTTATCCAAATCCGGACAGTTTGAAAAAAGAGAATTTACGATATCTTATCAAACGAAGTGATAAGTTG
>NW_016158510.1:73840-74677 GCF_001687245.7 Rhagoletis zephyria | reverse complement strand
AAACATATGCGTTTGAAATCGACGCTTTGCTCGATGCTCTTTGCTCGCCGCTCCACTATGTTTTTGGCCTAAGTATATTGCGAGTAAAGAAATTTTGAATAACATCAGATAATATTATTATGATTATGATTACCATTACTATTGTGAACTCCTGTTATATGCCCAAACAAACATTCGCAAATTAAAGCGAATTCAGATGGGCATTTACGATCACATGATGCAAGTGTTAAGATAATAAGAGAACTGAACCACTCAGGAACAATTTTTTACAAGGGCGTGTAATTTCTGGTGTATACCAATGACATCGATATCATCGGTAACAAAAACGTCGAAGTCTGTCCTGCCTTTTCCAAGTTGGGTAAAGAAGCAAAGCGATTGGGTTTGGTGATCAACGAAGACAAGACGAAGTATCTCCTGTCATCAAACAAAGAGTCAGAGCAGTCCCGCCTTGACACCCACATTACTGTTGCCAGTTGTAATACCGAGAAAGTAGAGAATGTCGTTTACTTGGGAACCAGCATTAACACCGATAATAATGTCAGTATGGAAATCCAATGCAGAATCACTTTAGCCAACAAATTCAACTTTGAACTGAATAGGCAATTCAGGAGTAAAGTTCTCTCTCGACGTACAAAAACCACACTCTATAAGTCACTCATCATGCCCATGCTGGTATATGGCGCAGAAGCTTAGACAATGACAACATTCGATGAGACGGCTCTTGAAGTATTGGAGAGAAAGATCTTAGGGAAGATTTACAGGCCTCTGCGCGTTGGCGACGGGAGTACCGCAAACGATGAAACGATGAGTTGTATGAGCTTTACAACGAAATGGACA
>NW_016158510.1:71773-73510 GCF_001687245.7 Rhagoletis zephyria | reverse complement strand
GAAAGCGGTAAAGCGACGATGCAGGTTGTCCTGCTTCTAAATAAGGACTCCATAGAGTTGTTGGAGCAAAAGAGCGGGGTCATACGTTACGGCTGTGACATGGCCAAAATTAAGGTCTACAGCAACGACGTAAACGCAGCGAAGAACCTGATCGCGGAGGTAGAGCCGGAAGAGGCCAACAGCGACGTGGAGATGGAGGAAGAATCCGAGCAGGTTGATCCGATGGACGACCTGACCGGGGGTTATGCCTCATCGACGTCTTCGCTGGGGGTCGGACGCATGCTTCGGCTTTATACGGAGCCTCCTCCGAGATGTCGGAAGACGCGGTCAACTCCACCCTAATAGCAACGTGGGCGGTAACGGCCAAGATGGAGAAGGTACTGCAGATTAACCTTCACCACTGTAAAGCAGCTTCAGCTGCACTGCTGCTCCATCTAACAGCTAAAGGGGCAGCCGACATCGTCCTAATCCAAGAACCTTGGGTGGTGGGACAAAACATTTGTGGGCTGAAAGCGCCGGGCGGCAGACTTGTAAGTGGAGCCTCAACGGGGAAACCAAAGACGTGCATATTGATAAGTATCACACTAAAGTGTCTCTTTCTTCCACAATTTAGCGACGAGGACACAACAGCGGTCAGTCTAAGTGTAAACGGACGACCAATTAAGATGGCATCCATGTACCTAGCGCACGACAAGGAGGTGCCAACTATCTGCATTAAAGACCTAGTGGCCAGCACGAGAGAGGCGCTAATTTTGGGAGGTGACGCGAATGCTCACCATCACACCTGGGGCAGCTCCGATGATAACGGACGGGGCGAGTCACTTTTTAATTTCGTACTTAGTTCTAAGCTTGTTATTGCAAATAGGGGGAATGATCCCACTTTTATTACAAAATCCCGAAGGGAAGTTCTGGACGTTACCCTTATCTCTGAGAATGCGGAATGTCTGGTCGGGAAGTGGAAGGTGCTTGAGGAGCACTCCTTTTCCGACCACCGATATATCCAATTCGAGGTATTAGGGGAAACGCCCAAGGCTCCTCTAACTAGAAACTTGCGAAATGCCAACTGGCATAGGTGTCGGAAAGAGCTGGATAGGCTTTTGCCACAAGATAGAGAGCCGGCTACTCCAGCAAACCTAGAGGAGCTGGAATATCTTGTCGACCATTTTACGGGGGCCTGCAGTAAGGCAATAGACATTGCATACCCCAAAAAGCAGCACCGGGGTAGGAAAAAGCCACCCTGGTGGAATGAAGAAATCAGGATTTCACGCAAGAACTGCAGGAAAACCTTCAATCAGGCTACTGCGTCTGGTAGTGAGGGACATTGGGAGACCTACAAGACAACGTTACGGGAGTACAAGAAGCTCCTAAGAAGGTCGAAAAGAACCTCATGGAAAGACTTCTGCAATGGGGTGGAGTCTATCTCAGAGGCAGGCAGGCTCAGAAAGATACTCTCAGGTACTGCCCAGAAAGCCCCAGGATGCTTGCAAAGACCTAACGGCTCCTGGACAGAGACCGAGGAGGAATCACTGGATCTGCTTCTTTGCACACACTTCCCGGGTGCCACGGATAGCATGCCGGTACAGCCACATCTAACTGGAGATCTTTCGGTCACTGGAGATTTCCTCACTAGGGAAAAGGTCATCTGGTCTATTGGGACATTTAAGCCCTATAAATCAGCAGGTCCGGATGGCATTGCCCCCATACAGCTGCAGCAAACACTTCAGCTAAGCTCAGCGT
>NW_016158510.1:27565-70995 GCF_001687245.7 Rhagoletis zephyria | reverse complement strand
GCGCACTGAAAACTGTAATACAACGAAGCTTACATGGCCAAAATGGGATGTACGGAGATCGAGAGAAATTCTCACTCTCAATAAACGCGATATGTCACTGGCCATTGGTCTGCTCACAGGACATATTCTGACAGGAAGGCACGCAGAACGCCACGGGGTTAGTCACAACGACTACTGCAGGAGCTGCCACGACGAAGAAGAGCCTGAATCAATAAGGCACTTACTCTGCGATTGCCCAGCACTGGGCAGGAAAAGACAGAAATTCCTAGGTATAGGTCTTCTAGACGATCTAAGCGCGACTGCTAAGTTTGGAATACGGCAGTTGCTAAGGTTTGCAGACTCCACAAACTGGTTTAAGGAATAGGGGTTTTCTTTGGATCCATGTGGTATCACAATGGGCCCTGATCGTGCCTAATTGTGCTGGCGCCCTCTGGGCCTAGCAGCCACTTCAACCTAACCTAAGTCCCGATTTTCAGTGTTTTCTTTACTCATTCATTCATTTATTAAGACTCTCCCTGTACTCTGGCCCAAAACCAATTTTTCGTACAAACCAGGCAGCACTTTTGTTGTCACAGAGGACATAGATAAATATAAGTGAGCCATAAACACAGCCAGCATCCTTATTAATAATATACAAATACAATTAATGAAATTATAAAAAATATTACTAATACCCTCAAAAAATCGTGGATATGAAAAACATAAGCTGTAGATAAAGTGGCGAAAATATAAATAAGGAAGAGACATTTTAGCTTCCTTTGGCTATTCCCCTTTCGATTATTTAATGTTTATTCCTTTTTATGAAAGTGTGGCTCGTTATCTAATAAAGATCATGTAAGTCAGAATTTGAAACTTTATACAAAATTTAGCAAAACTCGACAAAGTTTCATCAAAATTTTAATTAAGATTTCTTAGAAACATGCTGAGTATGCAGTTTTGTAACCTATTCAATTCAAAGTGCAAATTTTAAGTAGCTGAGCCGATAGCCATAGCAGCTAGTGCTCAGACCCTTCTCCTTTAGTCTTAAAATTAATTTTTAATTCTAAATAAATAATAATAATAATAATAAGTAGCTAGCACTTAGCGTTGATATTAGGTAAATTTTGTGGAAGGTGTTGCTCATTTTCTCCATACAAAAGGATTGTTGAACATACTGTGTATCGTCACTAGACACGAATAAAGGCGCGAGCTCAAAAGTTGACCGCGAAATAAGGCGCATAAAAAAAACTTCAGCGAAGAAAGACTCTTAACATAGTTGACGGCGAAGAATAACGCGTAAACTTATTTTCCGTTAATAGTTTTTGGAGGATATTGCTGAAGTTATAGTCCTTCGCCAAGTATAAATCTATGATTACGCGTCTTTCTTCGCCGTCAACTAGTTTAGGCGTCTTTCTTCGCCGAAGTTTTTCTTAAGCGCCTTTTTTCGTAAAATTATTGTACGCGTCTTTTTTCGCCATCGAAACACTAGCGCGCCTTTATTCGTGTCGAGTGACGGTATGGTAACGGTAAGTCCAAGCTTCTTCCAACTTGCACTTTATTATACTAAAATTTAATGGTCTTCAAAACATCGCATACTCAAAACAATTCTAGAAAATCTGATTAAAATGTTTCAAATTGTGATGAACATTTATTTAAATTCGTCGAATTTTTATAAATGTTGTACAAACTTTGAGATTTTTATTCACATGCTTTTTAGATAGTAAGTTATATGTATTTTTATAAAAAAATAATAAACATTTTGAGATTTTTTTCTCTTTGTTTTGTTTTAAATAAAACTGTATTAATACTTTTTATTCTAAAAACAAAATTGTATGTTCGGATTCGATGCTTTAGAAATGTCCCGATTTTTGGCCACAAAAATCTGGTCACGGTACCCATAGGCCATGTATGTACGTTCGATTTTCACTTTCCCGTGATAAATGGTATATCCAATATGGATCCCCCATTTCGAATTTTTTAAATCTGATTCCAGATTCCTAACTACGCCATCGTCATTGTGGAAAAGAAATTAACGATTGGTATCTTTGTGTAATATAAACTGCATTATTTTTAATAATAGTAAAAGACGTGGCAACTACATCGATGCAGTAATACCACTTGAGATATATATCCAGTTTTAAATTCTGTCCAGTCACATCAGTGGATGTCGAAAGGTTCTTTTCCGCCTATTTAACACTCTCAAACGACCAGCGCAGATCTCTAAGTGAGAATAGCAAAGAACAATTAATTGTCCATTGTAATTTTTAAATCCTTGAAGTAAACTGAGCAAAAAACCAAACATTAAACTGTACTTAAATTTTTATTTTGTTGTTTTTCTGGCATTTCTGCAAGCATATTTACCAATGTTTTAGTGCTTATCTAAGCACTAAAAACTGCTTTTTATTTCTTCTTTTTTTCGGCCCTGTATATGAGTGATAAAATTTGTAATTATGAATTGGTTTCACCTAATATGGTCTACGTGGATTTTCATTTTTTAGCTTTTGGCTGATACATGTGCGTAAACGAACATTTTTCTACATTCGTAAGTAAATTCATTTGGCTTCCTTGTGAGAATATCTCAATTGAAATTGTCAATGACTTTATATTTAAGACCTTGAACTAATTTAGAAATATTATATTTCCAACTGCTTTTATATCAAACCAATAAACCTCGAATAAATTTGTGAAATTTGTACTTTAAACAATTTTCCATTCATCAGATAATTAATTAAATATTCATATGTAACTATAGCTATATATACATATGTACTCGTATGTATATGATTTTCAAACCACATTCCAAATGTGCAACGACGGCCTCATTAAACACAACACTATCGTTAATAAACTGGCCAGAAGCCACATTCATGTGGTTGAATAATAAATCCGATGCCATGCAAAGCTATGCCTTCCATGACTGAGCATATTGTGGGCGTGAAATTGTGCGTGCAATAATGTGTGAGGGACACATACTACATACTTACGCATAAGTACCCTGCAAAAAATGCGACTAATCCAGGATGACTCCGGGAACAATCGCAAAGGAACATTCGACTAATACCACTCTTGATCTCTTTATATGGAATGAACTGATCGCTTTTGTTCGAGCATGTTCTGTGAATACTAATTGTTCCCCTTTATCTTACAATATTTAAAAATCTTGGTGTTTGTGGTCGAACTCCTCCCAAACGGCTCTACCGATCTTTATGAAATTTTTTGTGTATATTTGGTAGGTATGAGAATCCGATGTAAAGTGTATTTCATATTCCTAAGTAAAGGGGGCGTGGCACCTCCCATACAAAGCGAATCTTTCACACTGCATATCTCTGGAAGTGTTTATGGTAGATTACTGGAATTTGGTATGGAGATATATAAACCCAATCGCATGGTCATGAGGAAAAATTAGGGCTATTGGAAAAAGGAGCGTGGCACTTCCCATACAAACCGAATCTTACACACTGCATATCTCTGGAAGTGTTCATGGTAGATTACTGGAACTTGGTATGGAGGTATATAAGATCAATCGCATAGTCATAAAGAAAAATTTCGGCTATAGGAAAATGCGGTGTGGCACCCCATATTCAAATGGATTTTTTTATAATTATTATTTTGGTTTAATTAAATTCGACTTTACAAACAGGTGGCAATCCTATTCGTAATATTTTTAAGCTAAAACCTTCTTAAACCTCTTTCGTATGACTCCCTTATGGTGATACCTATCTATTTCAATTACCTAATTCCTTTAATTCAAGTAGAATTTGATTTTTTAAACAGGTGGCAACTCTCTACATGTAGTTAATACACATTTCGATTGATACTCATCTCTTAATAATTCATTTAACTTATAAAAAAATTTGAATCTAATTTTTTAACAACCTAATTTTTTAACAGGTGGCAACTCTTTAAAAAACAATAAACCTTCTTTTGTCCATAGGCCAAGCTTTTTAATCTGACACTTCATTTTTGAAAATGGAACGAATCGTGCAGATCTCAAGGCACTGACACAAAATCAAAAAAATATTTAGTGGCTTCCTGGCGGCATATAATTAATTTTTTAGGGAAATGTCTGTTTAATCCTTTTTTGTGGATAAATTGGCTTTAAAAAAATGTCAAACAAGTTCACATTGGAGATAACGAATTTTTCGATTTTTGCCCACTTAGGCGTCACTGTGCGGCAATGGAAATATGCTGTCTGCCAACCACCAAACCGTAATATATGTAATATAGGTAAATGCATCACTGGAAACCGTGAACGTGAATTTTTGGTGAAAATGTTAGACGAAAATATTTCAGTAAAAAAAATTAATTTTGGGCGGGACGAAGCTCGCCGTGTCTGCTAGTATGGGTATAAAAAGCGACTACTCGCTTTGAAAAAGTAGAAATAAAAACTTGCGCCAGCTGCGATTAAAACCGAGGCTTTTAGGTTTACTAAGCGAATACTCTTTCTATATGCCAACGTCGCTCATAAAATTTCGGTGACTAAGTGCCTATTTGTTGGGATTTGTAATTTACACTGGTGGCAAAAATAGAAACGCTTTATGTTGACCAGTTTTGGTTATATGTCTTTTGTTTATTTAATATTTAAAATTTTTTTATAAATGTGTAGCTCAATATACTTGTACATATAATACCTTGCGGCAGGCAATTTTGCTCACACAAAAAATCAATATATTCGCCAAACCAAGGGCCTAATGTAGTAAAATTGCGTTCTTAATTTTTCTCTCTGACGTCAGGATTTTTTAAAAGAACTTTGAAATCTGAAAGATATGAGTAATTTAAAAAATGGTTTAAAAATTTAAGTGCAATATACTTAAAAAACCAGTATGGGTATCAAATGAAAAGGAAGATTCTGTAGAGTTAATACACATTACATATTTTGGTGCGTAACCCGAGGTATTGAAAAAACCCTTTTATAATTTTATCCTTGAATATCCTTGAGATTTTTCAATTCTTATTTTTGGAAAAATTCTATGTTAAGGACTAACTTTAATAGCTTAAAAAATAAAATAGGTTAATGGGGCATTTTCAGTTCCTATTCGTCCTTGTGAACCCAACAAAATTATTTCATTTGGTACCCATACTTGGCGGTTGGGGCTCGATAAAGTCTTTTTAAAAAAATCATGACATCAGAGAAACGCCCATTTATATGCAGTTAATTATGTGTAATATGAGGAAGACTTTTATAAAAAAAATTTAAATTTTGGATAAACAAAAGGAATACAAAACTGGTCGAATTAAGGCGATTGTTTTATTTCTGCCACTAGTCTTGAACTTTCAACCAGAAAATAAATTTGTTTACTTAATTTTTTTTTGCATCGAACTTTTTTCGACATACCTTACATCACTTTATCAGATATGTACACACTAAAGTATCATTAAATGCATATACATTTTTTTACTGTCTTCCGTTTTTAAACAATTTTCACTTTGATTAAAAAATTACTTTCCTCACCCATTTACTTATTATTTATTTTATGGTAGGAGAGCTTCTCAAACCATATTGATGCAATTTTTTTATGTTAAATTGTTGAAAAATAATAAATATCTAAATCTTGGGACTGTTCCCGGGATCCCCGGATTGAACCAACGACATCCCGAAAATCCGAAATGGTAGAAATCGAAAAACTTAATATCCCTAGTGCCTATACATCATTAAATCGTTAAATGTACCTGTTAGAGATGAGTCGGGGATTAATTCATCACCAATTATATCCGTAAGGGATGTCGAGACTAATTAACAGTGACCGGATTTTCAGGACCTAAAAACCTATAAAGGGGCAAAATAAAATAACGAAATTGGCTGGAAAAGGCAAAATAAAATAGCGAAATAGGCAGGAAAAGGCACTAGAAATAGCAACAAAGGCAAAAGAAAGCTTTAAAAAAATACAAAAAGTTAAAAATAACAGTGGTTACAAGAAAAATGTACAACGGACGCCACTACATATCCAATTCCTATATAGAATTGCTTGCTGATTCCGAAAATCGGGTTAAATTTTTATTATTATGGATAAGTTTTCGAGATATTTTCAGGTGTACACGGCGTATGAGTAACATTCCTCCCTGCTAATTTTTCATACAAAAAATCAAAGCATATTAAATAAGCTAAATCGAGCTACTAAAGAACACTCTGGCTTTAATGACGAAATACACGCAAAGCAACAACACAAACTCGGCTATTCATCCGAGTTCAGCCAGGTCGGTTAAAAAAACGCGACCTGAAGAGTAGTGTTGTTAAGTGAAAAAACTGCTCTATTATGAATTGTTACTGGGAAATTGGAAAGGGAAATTTTTGTTTTCGTATATTCATGATTTATATTTTAAATAAGTATATATATTACGCAAATACCTCGCATAATAACTAATTTCTATTGTTTTTTGTGTCTAAATCCCGTTAAACTAGTCACATGTTTCTTACCAGCTACCAGCAGGGTTGCTTAAGTAGCTAAAAGGAAATTTTACCCGAGTTGAGCGTTCTTTTGTCGCTCGCTTACAAAAAAATACAGCAAAGGTAAAAGTGATTTTGACATTTATCTCTTTTGAATACCGACTAAAATGTCAAATGATGAATAACTTTTAACCCTTTTCAAGTTGGCATTTTCCATTTTTCATTAAAAATTCAATTGCGTTGTGAGATAGTGTGATTTTTTTTTTTGTTTTTCGAACACATCCATTTATAGATACATATACAAAAAGGAAAAGGAGCAGGAACTACGAGCGTTGCGCTGTGTGTGACAAGAGCCAAGACGTTAAAGTGGTGTGATGCTTTAAGGCGCCTAGTAGCGAAGTTAGAAGATATCGTTGGGAGAACAGCTGCGGTGTTCAACTGGAAGATTCTTCCCGTGTCTGTGAAAATCACTTCAACGCGAATGATTTTATTACTTACCCATTGCTGGAAAATATTTTTAAGCGCGTGTGTTTATACCCAGGTGCAGTTCCCATGCACTTGGAGGTTCTTGTGCCTGAAATGCCCGAAACAAACGATAACTCAGAAGTAACGATATCATCCGTTGATGCGCAGACGCAAACTGAGTAAGTCTGCAAGAAACAAGTAGTTTCTTACAAAATTATGCTCACATAACTACGTCAGGACCTAGATTTACACTGATATACACACATAAGTTTGTAGAAGAAAAGACTAAATAATTTTTTTTATAAGTCCCGGATGTCTTTTTGATAAATATATTTTAATAAGAAACTAAACGCGCAAAAACATTGGATAAAAACAAAAAATTGTTTAAAACAGCTTCAAAAACATGTCCTTCATTTAATGACGTGGTTTCTTTTATGAGGTATTCGTTTCTGTCCATATGTGTATGTGCATATAATATGCAATTAAAATTCTTTGAAGGTAATATTGAAGTAATTCTTAAAATTATTATACGTACGTATGTATGTATTTATGCTGTTGAAGTAATAAAACAGCTTTCTGGCTTTATTTTCCTGACATTCGGCTATCTTATACAAATTTTTAAAGGCAAATTTGCAAATAAGATAGTGTCAAATCTTTCATTTCCCTCTTATTGCTACACCTGGTATAATTTCATCATGATGCGTTTCAATTGATGCTAATTTGTAGCAAACATAGCACCCGCACCTCAAAGGGTTAATTTGTTTGTTTATGGTTTTTGACATTAATTATAACTAGCTAAAAGAGAGTTGGAGCTAGTTGTCACTTCTACCTCATTTAATATGCCTTGCAACAAATCAATCTTTGCGCATTTTCATAAGACCTCTTATTACTTCTTTATATATCCATCTATTTTCTTCATTATCAACATTTTTTTTTGTAACAGAACAGGCTTTAACACAGCCCTGAATAAGTTCTCGACGTGAGTTGATACAAGTGGCGCCCAATTTATATATGGAACGCTTGAAACTTTTAAATTATCAGGAATAAAGGCTTTTTCCTCGCAGGGTAGGTAAAATATACTCATACATACATACATACATACGTATGTATATGGCACATTGATGTTAATATGCAGGGAATTTCGAGTAAATCTATTACAATTTCATAATTAAATCGCATTAGGAGCAAAACATCAACTCTAATAACAACCATTCTACCAACATTACAGAGCAAAGACTTGGTGATGTTAGTGGTGACAAACCTGTAACAGATTCTTACGCTTTATTAAATTAATAATAATAATAGATTGGCGCTTACACATATGTTAGTGTTGGACCAAGCTTCTCCTCCGATCTGTGGCATGCGCCTTGATGTTGTAACACAAAGAGGAGGGACCTACACCGAACGGTGACTCCGAACGGTGATTGTATTTTAATGAAAAGGGCTGACTTCCAAAACGTTTCAATACAATGTTTGGATACTTTTATACTGCGGTATTCAAACTGTTTGTATATGCAGAGTTGCGACACATTGCAACCATATACATACATTGCATATTTTAAACATTTAATATAGCAATGAACGATTTTTCTGAATTTTCCATTTCTAATAGTCCAATGGTAACCAATAACAAACGAAGCATCAACTTTGTTTCTGATGCGCTGATAATTTTTCAGATGCGTTTTGGAAAAGTATACATTGTCAATATTTTGTACTTCGGCGTTATGGAACATTATACTTTGAACGTATGCAAAGCAATTGACGTTTTAGAAGTCAGCCAACAAGCTGTTTTTCTTGGCAGAAATACGGAGGTTTGCCATTTCCTGCCGAGGGGGGACCGCTGCACTATGGTCTGGCGACTACTATTTTCGGGCGAAAATTGATTTGAAACTTGGTGTTTGGAGGCATAGTTGCCAACTTGGTGCTTTAAGCACTAGATGTAGTGCTTTTAGAAAATTAAAACGCAAAAAAACGCTTTTTTGGTGAACTCAAATTTCTCATAGATAGTTAAAACCAGGGTTCGGAAATTCTCACTCACATTCTCTCACGTTCGCGATCGATTATATTTCAAATCAATTTTTGCATTCTTTTATCGCGAATGAAAAATGCAAACAAATTTATCATCTCTCACATTCGGGATGCGATCGACAAAAAAATTTCCGCTGCTTTTCATTCGCGATCGAAAAAAAGCAAAGAGATTTCATCTCATTCGAATATGAGAAGTCCGAGCATTGCCGATTTCGGCCTCTCATAAATGAGAAAAACGATGCAAATAATCCATTCGCGATCACTCACAACAGATTATCGCGAAAAATTTTCAACGACGTTGTATGGGAGATATTTTTCGCGTTTGTTTTGGGTATGCATTTTGTTATGCATACAGCATACATACATACATATGTACATATGTATATGTAAGTACTGCAACAAAATGCTTTTCGGTTGGAAGGAATGTAGGAATATGCACAAATATATGAATGATAGTGGTAACATATATGTATGTATGTACATATAAATTACATACATGCATACGTGTAGTTAAAGCCCTGCAAAAATTTGAGGACCAGGTGGTCCACTGGGTCGTAGTTTTAAAGTATGAGCACAAGGACCAGGTTGCATACTAGTAACTTGTTATGCTGACCTGGACCACTTCAAACGTAAAAAACTGATATATGTGTTGAACACCACCTCTTCGTGGCCGATCGGCAATATGATTCGGTTGCCGAATGTGCCATGGTTCAAAAGGAGTAGTTGTCTAGGTGGTCCCATGTTATGCAGTGGTGGACCAAAAGTGGTCCCATGTTATGCAGCGTTGGACCAGAGGTGGTCAGGTCCAATGACTTCGCAATGTTAATGTAACCATATTTTCTCCATATATTTGGACCATTTTGGTTACTAGTGTTGGTTACAAGGTAGTGTGGTCCTGTACTAGTACTTAACCTAGTCCCACTTTTTGCAGGGAGTATATTCCAAGCGTACACTTTTCAGTATAATGGTGCATCTGCATGTTATTAACCGACTTCCAAGAAAGGAGGAGGTTATCAGTACGTCGGAATATTTTTTTATTTTTTTTTATGTATGTTACTGCATAACTTTGGACCACGTTAACCGATTTCGATAGTTCTTTTTGCAACGGAAAGTTAGTGTCTCAGAGGTGGTCCCATACTAATTTGCAGGGACCGAAAATAATGATTATTTCAAAATTTTCAAATGAAAAAAATCAAAAGGTTCAAAATATCGTAGAACAATTCTAGTATATACATGTGCATGTTTTTTCATGCTCTTATGATTTCAAAAAGTTTGAGCGATATCAATGAAAATTTAACTAAGAATTACATTTCGATTTTAAATTAATCGCTCAAAAAAAAATCATATATCGAGTTATATTTTTTTTTTATCAAAAATAAAACTCATTTTTCGAGCGTTTTTTGCTCTGAAGTAATAATTATTTTTGATCAGAAATAATCAACATTTTTTGAGTTTTATTTCTTTCATCAAAAATAATGATTATTCTTTGAGTTTTATTATTTTGATCGAAAATAAAACTCATTTCTTGAGCGTTATTTTTTCTCTCAGAACTAAATTTTAACTTTTGAGTTTTATTTTTTTTGCAGATCGAAAAACTCAAAACGCCTCACTTCACCTAAACTTAACTCACCACACCCCAACTCACCTCACATCAACTCTTCTCAACTCGCCCTAACTCACCTCACCTCAACTCACCACACCTCAACTCACCACACCTCAACTCACCTCACCCCAATTCAACTCAACTCACGTCATCTCAGTTCAGTAAAGCAAATCACAAATACATTTTATTTCTGAGCTGATCAGCGCGTATTTGCAAGCAGAGCACTGAAGAAAACCCAGTGGGATAGGAAATCATTACTTTTTCTACCAAGAAAAGAATTATAACTACGGTTGAACGAAAAAATGCATCGCAATGTAAGCGAGCGGATGATGTGTAGCTTTGAAGCGACAAACAAAACTAAAAGTTTGAAAACTAACTCAAGTATGATTTTTGTTCACGTTATCTCAACAGCTGCTGTAGCCGAATGGATGTGTGTTCGACTGCCGTGTTGATGGTCACGGGTTCAAAACCTGTGGCACGGACTTTATTTTTTATTTTTATTTTTTTATTCTATATATACTCCCATAGCAAAAATTAATACATATTCTGTTCTGCTGAGCTACTGGTAATCGATACATCTATGATATTTTTACACTTTGAACCTGTACAAATCCGATCCCTGAGTAGGGGTAAAAATTTAACTCCGCACCCACTTCTCTTTCTTTTGATATATGTTTCATGAAAATTAATGGGTATCAAGTATCTCAAAACTACCACAAAAATTATAAAAATGTGCATTCAATTTTTATGACAACTGCCGTTAAATTATCAACGGGGGTAGTTTTGTCTGATTTGAAACATTTTATATAACATGTTTAGTTAGACTATAAGCAATAATTGAAACGAGTTTGATAGAAACTTTTGAAATTTATCTGTCAGTGTTGCCGTTGCCCTAGCCTTTGAAGTATCCATAATAAATCGACCACCATATCCAAATGTATCTACCGGAAAAGACGGGTATTTTACACAGATAATGGAATAGAAGCAGGGGATGTGTGTTTATTCCATACTATGTAGAGTTACATATATGTAAGTGCAAATGCACAAAACAATTCATTCAGTGAAAGAAATGATCGTTAAGCGTAGATTTAGATTTAGATTTTAGCGTTTTTAGCAATTTATTTCAGAAAAATAAAACATTTATGGTGATTTCGTTTCTACCAAAAAATGTTGCCCTTGCACGGTGCAAAATGTGTTTGATGCTACACTCAACCCTTTGGAAAAGGCATGTTTTTCCTTATTGTCCTTGTCCAGCTCAGGCATTCCATCATATTATCGTTTGAAGCAACCATCTGATTTTCAGAACAACCATCTCCCCTGATAAAGCTTCAAAGCGCAGAAAAGGTGCCTTTTTTGCCTTACACAAGTGTGACATTTTAAGAAACGAACACAACATGTTTTCACCCTTTGCCCTTAATTTAGAATCGAACACGAAAAGAGAAAGGGGCAATCAAAAGGCGACATTTTTTGGTACAAACGAAATCACCATTAGATTATTGTTTGGATTTTCGTCGATTTTAAATTTGCTATCCCAAAATAGTTTATAAAACACCGCTCTGAGGTAAAATTGTCGAGTAGCGGCAGCCGAACTAGAAACACAAAATTTATTATATCAATTGCATTACGAAAATTAAACGAATTTTTCTAAAAGCATTGGAAACTGGCGGAATACATTTTTATTCATATGAATCGTTGAATTCATAATATTCCATTTAGATACACCATGGCAGCTCAGGGGCTAAATCGGCCAATAATAGATGTAGTTACGAGGTGGAATTCAACCTTCCAAATGCTTAAAAGCCTTCTAAAATTCAGAGAGTTCTGCGCTGAGCACATTGAAGATAAATTCAATCTAAACATCGCTGANTACTTCTTTTTATATTCTATGGAAAAGTTAATTTTTATTTCTGAGAGAAAAAATTACGCTCAAGAAATGAGTTTTATTTTCGATCAAAATAATAAAACTCAAAAAATAATAATTATTTTTGATTAAAGAAATAAAAATCAAAAAATGATGATTATTTCTGATCAAAACTATAAAACTCATAATATAATGATTATTATTGATCAAAAAGAAAACAACTAAAAAAGTAATTATTACTTCAGAGCAAAAAAATAACGCTCGAAAAATGAGTTTTATTTTTGATCAAAAAAATATAACTCAATAAATGATTGTATTTTCTGAGCAATACAATAAAACTCAAAATGTGATTATTATGATTGATCGCAAGTATTAAAATCTCAAAATAATGATTAAAAGTTAATTTTTTTGATAAAACTCATAATGATTACGGTCCCTGCTAATTTGGCTTAGATCCGATCATTGAGTCATGAAATATATAGATATATATATATTTTTTTTAAGTCGGTTTTTTTTTTGCTAAAAATTACTTGTTTTATTATAATGATTTCGTTTATTATACCCGAGCGCACTTGTGCACAAGGGTATTATAACTTTGTTCACATAACGATTGTTTGTAACAGGCAAAACGAATCGAGATAGATATAGACAATGTATACAGAAATGATCAGAATGAAAAGAGAAATCGACTAAGCGGTGACTGTCTGTCCGTCCGTCCTTCTGTGCACACGATAACTCGAGTGAAAATTGAGATATCTTAACGAAACTTGGTACGTGCACATCTTTCGGGTGTAGGACGGATGGTATTGAAAATGGGAAAAATCGGACAATAACCACGCCTACCTCCCATACAACGGTAATTCTCAGAAATACGAAAACTGCGATATATTTGTAATTACTGAAGATTATTCAGTCAAAATTGATATTTACAATAATTTTTATACGGAAAATAAGAATATTATAAATTTCTAGAAAATGGACGTAGCCACGCCCACTTATGGTTACATGTGTATATCCTGGTAACCGCAGCACCAATTTCTTCCAAACTTGACACAGTTGTTAGCCTTACTACAGCATACAAAATGGCCGAACATTTTTGAAATCGGACAATAACCACGCCCACATCCCATATAAGGGTAATTTGGAGAAATACGAAATCTTCGATAAATCAGTAAATATTAAAGCTAATTTGATCCAAAATGATGCTTGCAACAATCCTTTACCAAGAAATACGTTTATGATAAAATTTTGGCAAATGGGCGTGGCGCCGCCTACTTATGATCACATATGTGTATGTCGGTAACCGTTCTACCAATTTGGACCAAACTCTGTATGGTTATTGTGCTTGCCACATAAAAGCAAAACGTTGAAAATTATTGAAATCGGACTAAAATTAAGGCCGCTTTTCATATAACGGTTAATTGCAGAAATGCTGGAAACTTCAATATTTCGCAATTTAAGGACGCTAATTTACTCAAAATTGATACAACCGGCTTACCATGTGGCGGCGGCTTTCGGAAAGGTGAAAATCATATATTTAATACTTGCGCCGGGTATTTAATGTTCGGCTCCGCCCGAACTTAGACTTTCTTACTTGTTGTTTATATCTAATAAATGGAACTTAATGGGGATAAGATTGGCTAATGAGAAAAGTGGGCGTCTGGTGAAGACTGAGAGTAAAGAAAAGCAGAAAAAGCAATACATATAAATATTTTATTTCTTTTAAATGTTTTGATTCGCCTTTATAAGGATATTAATAAGAAACCAAAAATATACACACGTAAATAGAATAAGAATATGTATGGATGTATGTATTACTTAGGAGAAATCTCAATAAAACGAAGGTCTGTATTTCATATCCATGCACACATTAGGGCTGCCAGATTTTTTATGCGCGAAATCAGTACGTTAGACTTTCTCATTCTAAAAAAATCAGTACATTTTTATCCAAGCAAAATTATGGATGTAAGTAACATATAATACTTTAAAACAGATATGGGCAAAGTGGCTACCAGGAGCATTTTGCACTTAAGAGCCGGCTTGGCACATTTAGGTGTTAGATGAGGGGAAACATTAAGGGTTAGCATGAAGGGGGAAGAGGAGCGTATTAAGATTTCGTGTACTCCAATTCTCATTACTAATATTATGATGCTTTTAATGTATTTTTTTACCCCCTTTACCATGATAACTGATTTTCCTCTTGCGTAGCACTTGCTGGCTCTTTGACTGCTGTAAGAGCCAAAAATCTGCTCAACTCTCCTTAAAAACGCCTGACTACTTATAAATAAAATATAGTTAATAAAAAATAGAAGTGTTATTCACTTTAACATGAGCGTACACATCATTGTTCATTGTTCATTGTTTTAAAAAGTCAAAGAATTCTATACACTTCATTTTAAAATTACTTTTCATTTGAAGTTCACTTTAAAAATTTCAATTTGAAGCCGGTTTCTCTCTTTGCGCCAGGAAGCAAACCTTATACTTAAGATTCCCTCAGTTGCTTCGTTTGAGTGTGGTATTAAAAAAAATAATAATTGCTGATTTTTGTAAATTGTGGAAAAATACCACTAGTTAAGGACTTCATCTATAATTTCTCATGGCTTAAATTAATTTTTTTAACTACGCACAAACCTTGAAAGTCTAAGAATTCGATAAAAAGAGTATGTAACTCTAAGTCTTATATGCTAAGCTCTTTTACAATGTCAGTAAATTGTGAAAAAAGAACTGTAAGTTATAGGAAAAAGCCATTCTAACATGCAAATTTGTTGTTGTTAAAATGAAAGTTATTTTCGAGATAACTACTTAACAACACTCGACAAAACTGGCAACTGGTACGTAACGACTCGGCGATATGCCCATAAAACGATTGATCTTTTTGACCCTCTTACTTTTTACAGTCCAGTTCAATGAAGGTCCAACGTTATGTAAGAAATCTTAAAGTATTTTGTCTGAACTGAAAATTCAGTACAAATTTGAAAAATCAGGACATTAGCGTACTGATTGAAGAAATGAATAAAATCAGTACAAGAGTTGAAAAATCAGTACTGTACTCATAAAATCAGTAAGTCTGGCAACCGTAGAACACATACATATGTATGTATAAGTTAACACCAGCGAGAGGTTGATACCCTTCCATAAAGTGCTGACACCCCGCTGGTCAACACGCGCATCCGCTTGCCATTTCGTCACAACAAAATCAACAGTAAGCAATTGACTTCTCAGCGAATTGACTTCTCAACAAATTGGCCCTCGATCAACGAAAATCTACTTCCACTGAAAAGGTGCTGACGCTCGCTAGTCTGCACGCGCATTAGGGACGTTCCGATACCATCAAAGTATCGATACCTACTTAAATGAGTTTACTCAAATCATTATTTCGATACTACTTATATGAGTAAACCGAAAGTATCGATACCTACTTATATCGATAGTTTTTCATTCTTGTATATGCAACAAAGTGAAAGGGATTATCCGGCGTTTATCTGTGACATACCTTTTACGTTATGCGTTGTTCACACAAAGTCCGAAAAATCACGACACATAGCGACAAATTTTATATGACACGGCGTAAATAACTAAAAACATGACTTTAAAAACTTTTAATTTTTTATTTGTATTATTTTGTTGAACATGAACGAAAAATAAATAGCAATTTGTATTGTATTTACAATACAGTGAGTGGAAGACCGACCTATCCCGGCAGCCAGTTCGAAAACGTCCTATCTCAGAACACTTTTCAAAAACGTCTTATTTCAGAAATATATTGAAAAACGCCCTATCTCTGAAAACGTTTCAAGAACACCCTATTTCATAACTCGGTTCAAAAACGCCCTATCTCAACATATTTTCAATATATTTTCAGTTGAGATAGGACGTTTTTGAACCAAATTATGAAATAGGGCGTTCTGGAAAATTTTTCTGAGATAGGGCGTTTTTCAATAAATTTCTGAAATAGGGCATTCTTGAATAGTTTTCTGAGATACGGCTTTTCGAACTGGCTGCCGAGATAGATCGATCTTCCACTAAGGTGTCGATATGTATATTTCGTCATTAGTAACGATATGTATATTTATTCATTAATTAGACAACAATTTCAACCTTTGAAAGGTTCCCACAAAACTTTACGGTTTTAAAGCATTCCTTGCACTTTGCTGTGGTATCAGTAATTTTGTAAAAATATATCCATACTTTAGATACCAAAAGCGCTGACACCCCATTACGGCTTCAGTTTGGCAACGAGCAACAACAACAATCAACGGACAGCTATTTGCCCTTGTATTTTGACTNATCCGGCGTTTATCTGTGACATACCTTTTACGTTATGCGTTGTTCACACAAAGTCCGAAAAATCACGACACATAGCGACAAATTTTATATGACACGGCGTAAATAACTAAAAACATGACTTTAAAAACTTTTAATTTTTTATTTGTATTATTTTGTTGAACATGAACGAAAAATAAATAGCAATTTGTATTGTATTTACAATACAGTGAGTGGAAGACCGACCTATCCCGGCAGCCAGTTCGAAAACGTCCTATCTCAGAACACTTTTCAAAAACGTCTTATTTCGGAAATATATTGAAAAACGCCCTATCTCTGAAAACGTTTCAAGAACACCCTATTTCATAACTCGGTTCAAAAACGCCCTATCTCAACATATTTTCAATATATTTTCAGTTGAGATAGGACGTTTTTGAACCAAATTATGAAATAGGGCGTTCTGGAAAAGTTTTCTGAGATAGGGCGTTTTTCAATAAATTTCTGAAATAGGGCATTCTTGAATAGTTTTCTGAGATACGGCTTTTCGAACTGGCTGCCGAGATAGATCGATCTTCCACTAAGGTGTCGATATGTATATTTCGTCATTAGTAACGATATGTATATTTATTCATTAATTAGACAACAATTTCAACCTTTGAAAGGTTCCCACAAAACTTTACGGTTTTAAAGCATTCCTTGCACTTTGCTGTGGTACCAGTAATTTTGTAAAAATATATCCATACTTTAGATACCAAAAGCGCTGACACCCCATTACGGCTTCAGTTTGGCAACGAGCAACAACAACAATCAACGGACAGCTATTTGCCCTTGTATTTTGACTTTTTTGTGCGCACTTGTAGTGAACGGCTGACCTACATAGCAGGGAAATAAATAATAAATTAAAATCGAGTGTCTCGCGTTTTACTGGCGCCTAACGTGGGGCCACGCGCAAAATATCCTCATAAAAGGATAAACCGTAACCGTGGCCGTGGGTTCGGACCCACCCGTGTTTTCAATAATACGTTTCCTAAATAATTTAAAAACACCGAAAAGAAACAAAGTGGACAATTGCTAATATAAGCAACTAATTAAAAACCCGAAAAGGAACAAAGTTATAAGCAGATAATTAAAAAAAAAAAACTCTTAATAAATTTAATAATGGAATAGCTCGCCAAGCCGAGGCGTCGCCAACAAGGGAACATCCAGGAAACTCCAGATCGCCTCCAACCATCCAGATCATCGTTCAGCCGTCAGTAACAATTCAGGACATGCTGGTATTTTGTTTGTAAGTCTAGACTAACGTAGCTTAAGAAAAATTGTAAAAATTTAAAAATTTTCAAGAAATTATAATTTTTTTGTTAACGTATATTGAAATAGTTTCGACTTTGTAAAATGGACACACAGACAGTTCAGGCTTTATTAAACGCGGCAATCTGTGCCGCCACGGAACAAACGAAGCGAGAGTTTGAGGCCACAGTGGGGGGATTCACCCAGAGGCTTAGGGTGTTAGAGCTGCCTCCTGCAGTTGTTGAGTATAGGGAGATAGTGGTAAACCCAGCCGCCGCAAGGTGGGAGGAAACGCTGGATGTAGTGAAATCCCTTCCAGAGTTCAACGGGGACCAGGCAAGATACGTATCCTGGAGACAAGCGGCATTTGCTGCCTACAAATTGTTTGAGCCTTATGATGGTAGTTCCCGTCACTACCAGGCAGTAGAAATCATAAGGAATAGGGTCATAGGAAGGGCTGATTTAGTTCTGTCTTCATTCAATACAGTCCTGAACTTTAAGGCAATTATAGCTAGGCTTGACTTTACGTACGCCGACAAGAGACCGGCCCATCTCATTGAGCAAGAGATGGCANGTCATAGGAAGGGCTGATTTAGTTCTGTCTTCATTCAATACAGTCCTGAACTTTAAGGCAATTATAGCTAGGCTTGACTTTACGTACGCCGACAAGAGACCGGCCCATCTCATTGAGCAAGAGATGGCAACGTTGAGGCAAGGCCGAATGACGGCCACGCAATTTTATGATGAGGTTGAGAAGAAGCTAACGCTTCTAATTAACAAGACCATCATGGTGAACGAAGGCAATACGGAGCTAATAAATTCCCTTAGCCAGAAGTACAGACAGGATGCCCTTAGGACATTCATATCTGGGCTGCAGAAACCAATGTGCGACATTCTGTTCTCGTATAGGCCAAAGGACATGCCTTCAGCTTTGGCGCTGGCGCAGGAGTTACAATCCAACCACCAGCGCACGGCATTTGGGAACACTTTTGCCACCGGAACGTCACTTTAATTCACCTCATTACAAACAAATCTCCCAGCAGACGCAAGGACAGAACGGACCCGCGCCCATGGAGGTTGATGCCTCAACGTCCCGGTTTCTACTAAACAAACCGAACCACTAATTTCCTACCAATAGGATGCAAGGTACATTTAACCGACTCCCAAGGACATCGTACGACCAGAGACCTTTACTGAACTATAGTAAACCTGTCCTAAATGCAAATACTAACGCAGGGTCTTAACTTCCAAGACAAAGCAGTAAAAAGACAAATAGGTTCGGACAGGCAGCCAATAGCAAAGGTTCAAAGGATTAATAGCTTAGCGCAGCAAGTCGATCCTCAAGCAAAGAACCATGACGAAAGGACCTACGATAACCACTATTATACTTACGATCAATACGACGATACAGAAACCAATTTTGGTTACGACGAGGACGAGCTAGGAACTTCAGATGAAGTTAATTTTTTAGAGGACAATCCCTCCTCCCTTACATTTCAAGGACACTAGGAGGGGTATAGCTTAAATTCTTGATCGATACCGAAGCATCGAAAAATTATATTAAGAACTTAGATGTTTTGAAGGGAATAAAATCCACAAATACCCCACTTTCAGATCAATCTATTCACGGCAAAACTAAGATCACCACAGAATGTCTCGTGAATGTCCTCGACAGAACCACCCCTTTCTTTATACTACCTTACCCTTATAGCTTTGACGGAATAATTGGTTACGACCTCTTAATGAAAACAAATACGACGATCGACGTAAAGAGGGGATTTTTCACAATGATGGCAAAGAGGAAAAGCTTATTTACCTTTATTCAGGGAAAATAATCATCTTGCGGTTGACAATACAACCATTCCCCCGGAACTCAGCGATAATTTCTCAGCCATGATTCAAGATCAGTCAGGTGTGTTCGCGGACCCCACAATACCATTGCCTTATAACACCAATGTCGTTGCTACCATTAGAACTACAGATAATGAGCCCGTTTATTCAAAGGCGTACCCATATCCAATGGCAGCAACCGAATTTGTGAATAAGGAAATAGAGAATCTGCTTAAAGGTGGCATTATTCAGCCTTCACGATCACCGTACAATAACCCAATATGGGTGGTCGACAAGAAAGGAGTCGATGAAAAAGGCGAACGTAAAATGCGTCTAGTAGTTGGTTTCAGGAAATTGAACGAGAAAACTACTAGTGATAAATGCCCGATTCCCGATATGTCAGTCATCTTAGCCAACCTAGGCAATTCGTCCTACTTCACTACACTAGACCTAAAATCAGGATTCCACCAGATCAATTGGCTGAACGTGATAGGGAAAAAACCGCATTTTCGGTAAATAGTGGAAAATACGAGTTTTGCCGACTCCCATTCGGGCTAAAGAACGCGCCGAGTATTTTTCAAAGAGCGATCGATGACATCCTTAGGGACGAAATCGGCGGATGTTGTCACGTTTACATAGATGATGTGATTATATTTTCAAGGACAAAGGAACAACATCTCAGGGATATAGGCAGAATACTTGCCAGGCTCTACGATGCAAACATGCGCGTTTCTTTAGAAAAATCAAAGTTGTTTAAAAGCGAGGTTGAATTTTTGGGGTTCGTCGTATCAGCCAAGGGTATTAAAACCTGCCAAAACCCTCCGCTCCCTAAGATCCTTTCTTGGCCTTTCCGGGTATTATCGGCGATTCATCAAGGATTATGCACCGATCGCCAAACCTCTTACTAAATTTTTACGCGGAGAAAACGGCACTGTGGGCACAAATAAGTCAAAGAAAATGGAAATTATTTTAGATAGCGAAGCAATTACGGCTTTCGAAAAAATCAAGAAAATTTTGGCTTCGGAAGAAGTCCTTCTTCTTTACCCTGACTTCGAAAAGCCATTCGACCTCACGACAGACGCATCTTCGCAAGCAGTAGGTGCCGTCTTGTCACAAGGCGGAAGACCCATTATGATGATTTTTCGAACATTGTCCAGTACAGAGGAGCACTTTGCAACGAATGAACGAGAACTACTAGCTATAGTGTGTAATTTTTGCCATATCAATGAAAAGGTGGAAGGCCTTTGTAGAGGAATTCTCCCCCCGATTTTTTTTATAAACCAGGAAAGGAGAATTTCGTCGCAGATGCACTATCTAGGCAGTTTATGAACAACCTTAATGAGGACGACGCGTTGAGTTGTCTCACAAAACACAGTGAGGAATCCCTCACGCGAACCATACCGATGGTGCAAAACCCAATAAACTGCTTTAGAAACCAACTAATTCTCGACTCGGGGACGACGGCAAGGAAAACTACTAATTTTTTTTTTTCAAACACAGGTCCGACACGAAATTACATTTTCTTCGCAGGACGACATATTCGACCTGCTAAAGACGGCTGTAAACCCCAATGTGATCAACGGGATATTTTGCGAACTGTCAGTATTATGACAATGAATAGGGTCATAGACGTCACTAACAAAAGCGACCAAGTCGAAATTCTTGCTACTCAGCACAACCGTGCTCATAGATCAGCACGGGAAAACACCTTGCAGGTTTTGAAGGACTATTTTTTCCACACATCTATAAAAGCTCCAAAGAAATCGCTTCAAATTGCAAAATCTGCCTTGAAGCCAAGTATTAATGCCATCCCCGAACCCTACAATAAGGAAAACGCCAATACCCGCGCAACCCGGTGAAATCCTGCAATTCGATATATATTCAACAGATAGGTGCCACTTCCTAACTTGTATCGAAAAATTTTCCAAATTTGCCATAGTTTCACCTATTAATTCTAGATCGATAATAGATGTGAAAGGACCAATGATGCAAGCTTTGAATTTTTTCAAAGGGACATCAACGGTAGTATTTGATAACGAAAAATCTTTTAATTCCGAAACAATCAAATCTCTTCTAAGGGATCATTTCGGGATAAACACATTCACGACACCTCCATACCATAGCAGTTCTAACGGAGAAATCGAGCGTTTCCACAGCACTCTAACGGAGATTGCGCGCTGTATTAAATTAGCGCAAGGAACAAGTGATACCACCGATATAGTCTTACTTGCTACAGTAAAATACAATAGATCAGTCCATTCTGTCACGAAACAAAAACCAATAGAAGTTATCAGTTCGATTCCAGATAGTCTGAAAGAAGAAATCAAGACTCGAATCACTAAAGCGCAGGACATAGAACTCCGAAGATGTAATGAAAATAAAATAACGAAATTATTCCAGCCTGGTGATAGGGTTTTTGTCAAAACTAACAAACGCATTGGTAATAAATTTTCCAAGGTTTATGTGGAAAAAACGGTGGCAAAGGATTTAGGGACCACTGTATTGATTGGTAACACACGTGTTCACAAAAGTAATCTTAGGTGACATTTTTCATTCCAGGTTACTGATATTCTACCGCGGCACAGCGGAGCTGCTAGACTATTCATATTCTAATTATATACCGATAC
Source organism: Rhagoletis zephyria (assembly GCF_001687245.7). NCBI lineage: Eukaryota > Metazoa > Arthropoda > Insecta > Diptera > Tephritidae > Rhagoletis > Rhagoletis zephyria. The sequence goes on along the minus strand of NW_016158510.1, from coordinate 48,667 downwards.
CTTTACGGGATACGACTACCTATCCCACCAAACGAACCTAACCGTATTCGAAAAAATTGTCGAAGGAACAAACAACTACAGTGAACTTTTTCCACATACGCACATAAAGAAACTGCTACAACTCGACTCGGACCAAATTACAAATCTTTTAAGAGTACTAAGAATTCACCACCGACATTCTCGTAGTCTGAACTTTATTGGCACCGCCCTTAAGTATATTGCAGGAACCCCAGATTTCGATGATTTTCACGAGGTCAGCAAAAAAGAAGAAAGCCTTATAGAAGCAAATGAGCAGCAGATTAAAATAAATTCAGAGTTGCAAATCCAGATCAATAAACTAACGAGAACCATAAACCAACTGTTAGCATACACTAAACAAGCAGAAACAGATACGGCTAATTTATTTAACCTTATCAGTAGCAGAAATAGGGCCGCTATTGCCGAACTAAATAACATAGCTCTTTCCATTACGTTAGGGAAACTTAATATTATAAACCCTGTCCTGTTGGATAGCCAAGAAGTCGAGACTATTATCAAGGCCGAAAAGGGCTTTGCCATTAGCATTAATGATATCATTATGAATTCTAAGCTTAAGATACTGCAAAACAACGAGATTGTCGTTTTTGTAATAAAATATCCAAAAATTAACAAAAATTAATGTATGCAATAAAACAAGAATCTACCCAGTAGTGCACGATAAAAGGATAGTGGATTGATTATCTCGGCGGTCATAGCGCTGACTATATTTCGCTGGAGGAAGAATCGGCAGAAACGCATTGTTATAAATTTGATAGAGAATAATATTACCAAGGCCCCAGGGCAGAACGATGGCGCGCCCGAGGACGGCCGATTTTAGAAGGGGGAGAGTTGATACCCTTCCATAAAGTCCTGAAACCCCGCTGGTCAACACGCGCATCCGCTTGCCATTTCGTCACAACAAAATCAACGGTAAGCAATTGACTTCTCATTTCCCACCAAAAGCGCTGACACCACCCCATTACGGCTTCAGTTTGGCAACGAGCAACAACAACAATCAACGGACAGCTACAACGGGCATACAAAAAAAAATCTAAACCAATAACTTACTTACTAAAAAATTTTTTATTATAGCTTAAAATTATTGTAACCAATAGAGGTATGTTGTGCAAAAGACAAATAAATAGATGTTCACAAAAGTTGATATAAAACTATTCGTCGATTTAAATTGTTAACTTTTTACTGAGCATGTATATTTTACGAGGAGGAATCATCGAAAGCCTAACCCCGTCAGTGTGAGACTTTAACCCAAACTAAACTTCCTACCGTCATGTACCGTTCCCCTCCCGGTACCACCGTCAAGGATTTCGTTGGGATTATAACACTGTGTGACTGATAAGGTTATAGATCTATTCTCTTCTTCTTCTTCTTATTTGGCGCTGTAACCACCAAAGCGATTTTGGCCAACTGACGCCAATTGGAAATGCCAAGTGAAGCCAGAATACTTTCTGAGGTGGGGCGTCGGTGTCCATTCGAACGACATGGTCAAGCCAGTTGAGCCGCTGTATTTTAATTCGCCATATACCAGCACGGGCATGATGAGTGACCTATAGTGTGGTTTTCGTACGTCGAGAGAGGACTTTACTCCTGAATTGCCTACTCAGTCCAAAGCAGTACTTGTTGGCAAGAGCGATTCTGCGTTGGATTTCCATGCTGACATTATTATCGGTGTTAATGCTGGTGCCCAAGTAAACGAAATTCTCTACTTTCTCGAAATTGTAACTGTCAACAGTGACGTGGGTGCCAAGGCGCGAATGTGCTGACTGTTTGTTTGATGACAGGAGGTCCTTCGTCTTGTCCTCGTTTACCACCAGACCCATTCGCTTTGCTTCCCTATCTAACTTGGGAAAGGCAGAACAGAGTTCGCGGTTTTTGTTACCGATGATGTCGATGTCAACGGCATAAGCCAGCAATTGCACGCTCTTGTAGTAAATTGTTCCTGAGCAGTTCGGTTCTGCAGATCTTATTATCTTCGCCAACATCAGATTAAAGAAGTCACATGAAGTAGAGTCGCCCTGTCTGAAACCCCGTCTGGGGGCGAACGGCAACAGAGCAGAGCTGGTGGTATTGCTCAACGTCATTTTTCACAGCCGTATGAGATTTGAGGGGATGCCAAATTCAGACATAGCGGCATATACGAAACTCCTTTTAGTGCTGTCGAAAGCGACTTTAAAGTCGACAAATAGGTGGTGAGTGCCGATCATTTTCTCGCGGGTCTTTTCCAAGACTTGGCGTATTGTGAATACCTGGTCTATGGTAGACAATTCATTCGATAAGACCTTGCAACCTATGCTTAGAAGGCTGATCCCGCGGTAGTTGGCACGCATGGCGGGGTCGCCTTTCTTGTGGATTGGGCAGAGCGCGCTTGAATTCCAGTCGTCGGGTATGCACCTTATTACCTCCTTTCCATCGTAATTTAATAGCTCAGCTGACAAGCCGTCAGCTCAAGCAGCTTTGGCACTTTTCGTCATAGTCAGGCGCTGGGATATCGACTCCATCGTCATCGACTGGGACCTCGTGTTCCTCTTCTCCACCTCTTTCAGTGCATCTGCCATTCAAAAGTGTCGAAAAGTGTTCCCTCCATAATCTGAGTACGTAATCTATGCAAAAATTTGGAAGTTAGGGGGGGGAGGGCCGGGCCCCCCCCCTGCGCCTACCTGGCTACGCCCATGTGCACACCCTAAACTCTTACAAAATAAAATTTTATGAAAAACGTACGTATTTACGAAATATCTGGTATTCAGGGAAATCCCAACTAAACCAGACAACTCCGCACTTATCGAAATGCAGTTTGAAGAAAAATTAAAAATCTAAAAAAAAAATAAAAATCTAAAATGAAAATTTTTCGTCTTTCCAAGGTCGTAGTAAAACCAACGCTTAGCTATTATTTGATTATTGCTGCAAAATTTTTGCTGATTCTGCGCTACTGTTCAGTAAATAACTAGGCACTTTTATAAGTACATGCATATAGATACACACATATTTACATACATATGTATGTATGTGTGCATGGATATGAAATGCAGACCTTCGTTTTATTGAGTTTTCTTCTAAGTAATACCACAGAATAAACAGCCCTGCAAAAAATGGGACTAATCCGGGATGACTCCGGGAGCAATCGCAAAGGAACATGCGACTAATACCATTTTTAATCTCTTTATATGGAATGAACTGTTCGCTTTTGTTCGAGCATGTCCTATGAAGAGACTAATTGTTCACCTTTATACCCGAAAGGGTATAAAAAGCGACTAGTCACTTTTAAAAAATAAAAATAAAAATTTGCGCCAGCTGAGATTCGAACCGGGGTGCTCAGTTTTGTTAGGCGAATACTCTCTCTGTGTGCCAACGCCGCACATGAAATTTCATTGACTAAGTGCGTACATATCATTAAATCGTTAGTAGTACCCGTTAGAGATGAGTTGGGGACTAATTGATCTCCAATTATACCCATAAGGGATGAGTCGAGACTAATTGACCTCCAATGCCCAATTTTACTCGATTGAGAGTAATCTCGGAATACTCGCTTTAGAGATTAGTCGCACAATTTTTTGCAGGGAGTATACAGAAGACGCACCACATACAAATTTATTTTTCTCGGACCAGAGCAGAAAAGTTAGCATCACGTCCACTATGAATAACATGGCACCCGGAACAGAGCAGAGCAGTTAACATCACGACCGCTATGAATAACATGAAGTTAACATCTCGCCTCAAACACATATCGTTATCAGCGTTGCCGCGAGCTTGAAAAAAATTTATCAGTTGCCAAGTAGAAAAAGTATCAAAAGCAAACAAAACTGTTGTTTGTTAAACTATTATATAAAAAATAAATAATAAATAAAATTTTATAATTTAATCCATAGTTATAAAAAAATTTATACTTCTTGTTTCTGTCTGCTTATTTGCATAACGAAAAACAAACTTATAGGGCCCCTGAACCACACAAAAGCCATGCGCAACCCGAGACTTGTACAAGTCAATATTGTGGAAATTACTACAGCATAAAATTGCGCAAACCTTCTTTTGAAGAAACGTTGCTTAAGTAAATATGTGCAAGAAATATGAATGTGCGTTGTATATTTTGATAGCTTCAGTTTTGAAAGGTAAAAAAAATAAAATAAATTTAAAAATAATAATTTTTTTCTACGCTTTTATCCATATTTTACAGCACGATCTGGACACCAAAACCAAAACTAGACTAAAAATTTCGCAGTTGTCGCCATACGCAGCACAAATTATTGTACAATAACACAAACATGAGCAAAATATCAAAATAACTGTGCAATTTGGTACAAACGACCCCATACACCACACTAAAGACCGTCGCAAGCCCGATATTGCGTAATGTTTTTATGTGGTTTAGAGGCCCTATAATAGCGGCGTGTACAAAGAAATTCCGTGTTGTGTTTCCCTTATAAGAGTTACCAAATCAAACTTATAGATATCTATATATAAATTGTGAGACCTTAAATATCAAGAAAAAAAATATTTGCCTTTAGACTAGTAATACTACTCATTGTTTTCAAAATTCTTTTCTACCAGCCGAAAGTATCAAAATACGGCATTTGGTATCAGATATTACAATTTAGAAAAAAAGTATTAAAAACTATACAATTGTATCAAAACGGCAACGCTGATCGTGATGGAAAACGAAGTTAGTTAACATCTCGTCGTCATAGCGACGATGGAATTAACAGCGTCAGCCGAGTGAAAATACTGCTAAAGTAACAGAGGCAGCGCACAGACAGGTATTTGGCCCTAAAAGTTGGTCAAAATCCAATTATTTTGTTTTAGTTGTACACCCTTTTTTATTGTTCCTCGAAATACAACGGTATCTCCTCCTAACAATAGCGCAAACCCGACGCGCTAGAGCCTTTCCCCCGCTCCATGCGCTTAGTCGGAAGTTACCGTTCGCTTGCCGTGGTGGTGTGATTGTTCGATACGCTCAAATTTCATTGTTTTCAAATATTAAATTTATGGTGAAAAAGTCGATTTCGTGTGAGTTTCTACTATGGATCGTACACAATCAGGTATGTACTTAATATTTTATTTAGTTTTGTTATGAAACGAGACATTTTTCGTACCTTTAGCTTCATTAGTAACTAACCCTTAAAAATTCCAATAAAATAACCATTTTCAAAAATCATTAAGCTTTTTAAAGTATTTCTCAGCACTTCTCAGTAACAATGTATATGGCTTGTTTTAGAATAGGCTCTAACGTATTCTAAAATGCATAAAACAGCCACCCCTAACCACCCCTCTATTTTTGGCAATTTTTTTTTTACATGAACTCAAAAAACCACGTGTTATGTTTTTTAATGAAAATTTGTTTATTTTGTTTCCAGGCTCTTCTGGAATGATAGTATTAACTAGAAACGATTTACTAAGTATCATGGAACGCTCCAATGCGTCAACTTTCAACGAAAAGTTGGAATTTATGGAGTTGGAACTTCTCCATCAATACTCTGAAGATGACCCAAATATTGCCGATGCAAAACACAAGTTGTCGATTATACGTCACCAATTCAAGCAGAAATGGTCAGCTGCCCGCAGTACCAATGTCAGATTCCTAGAAACCAATAAAGAATGGCTCAAGGGTACCATATTNGAGCAGAAATGGTCAGCTGCCCGCAATACCAATGTCAGATTCCTAGAAACCAATAAAGAATGGCTCAAGGGTACCATATTGCTACCAAAATCAGGTACCTATTTACGTGAGACCTTAACCCTTCAAAACAAAAGAACTTACATTTCATGGAATGTTAGCAGTGATTAACGGTTTGTCTTTTGTTATAGGATTAACTCCAGGTAGACCTCAAAAGTCGTTCTCAGACTTATGTGAAAGGAGTAAAGGCGAAAGCTTCGAACATCTGACTTAGATGAGCTGGCATACGCAACACAAATGAAATTGCGNGTGACTAACGGTTTGTCTTTTGTTATAGGATTAACTCCAGGTAGACCTCAAAAGTCGTTCTCAGACTTATGTGAAAGGAGTAAAGGCGAAAGCTTCGAACATCTGACTTAGATGAGCTGGCATACGCAACACAAATGAAATTGCGAAAGACTGGCGAAGTCGAAGCATCAAAAATCGTAAAGGTCCTTACCAGAAGCCCCCGGAAAGCGAAAAAATATGCAGTAGCGATAAAAGAAAAAAACGCTCAACAAGAAAAAGAAGATTCAACGAAATTGGCACACCTTCGTTCCCTGTTTATGTTTGTTGAAGCGGGGCTTACCCAGGCCCAATACGAAGTGGTTCGAGACACGAATCCAGGCTTTACCCGTGCTATTCGATTCTAAAGAAGTTGAAGAAAGAATGTTACCCCGAAGTTCACAGCATAACTGAGACCTGTGCCGAAGTAAGAGTACAAAGTTTAATGGATCACACCATCAAGCGATTATTAATGCATCTTGGTGAGGAGTTCCTGGAGCAACTGACTGAATCTGAAAAGCGGTCCTTTCTGCTCATCAGCAAATGGGGTTGTGACGGATCTCAGCAGATTCAATATAAAATGAAATTTGAAAATGAGACCGACTCCGACGCCAACATTTTTCGAAGCTCTGTCGTTCCACTCCAACTAGTCCATGGAACGGGAAAAAAAATTATATGGCAAAACCCAACTCCGTCATCACCACGATATTGCAGACCAATACGAATACGATTTGTGAAAGAAACCACTGACGTGACTAATGAGGAGATCGAGTACGTTGAAAATCAAATAAAAGAATTGAACAAGACCAAGATCGATGATATATCCGTCAAACATAAAATAGTTTTTACCATGGTGGACGGTAAGGTATGTAACGCGGCAACACATACCAAGTCAACTATGAGATGTTACATCTTCCGATTTCAACGACCTTACAAAAGAAAGGCCCTGCAATACGGACAACATGCGATTTGGTCTGTCTTTGCTGCACGCTCGAATAAGATTTTTCGAGAGCATTCTGCATGTAGCTTATAGATTACCGGTCATGAAGTGGAGGGCTCGCCTGACTGCCGAAGAGAAGAAACTAGTGGATACACGAAAAAAAGAAATCCAAACCAAGTTTCGTGAAGATATTCCAAAAGCTAACTTTGGAAACACGAATGACGGGAATACCAGCAGGCGATTTTTCGAAGAATTTGAAAAATCTGCAGAAATAACTGGGATCGACCAGAATTTAATCTACCGATTAAAAGTCATTCTAGACACCATGTGCTGCGGGATAAAAATTAACATTGAAAAGTTCGAAATTTACTGCAAAGAAACTGCCAAATTGTACGTTTCTTTGTACAATTTTCACCCAATGACGCCGACATTACATAAGGTGTTGCGTCATGGAGCAGCCGTGATAAAGGAGGCGATTCTGCCAATCGGGCAACTGTCTGAGGAAGCCGCAGAAGCCCGCAATAAACACATCCGAGCATTTCGGCTAACCTACGCCCGAAAATTTTCGAGAGTAGCCTGCAACACAGACGTTTTAAATAGGTTGCTCTTGACATCAGACCCCTTGCTGACGGGAATGAGGAACGCAAAACATAAAAGAAAGAGTCCTCTTTCAGCGGATACCGTGAATCTTTTGGAGGAAATTGAAATGACTCCGAAGATGATGAAAATTAGAAATAAAATTTGTTAAGAATAATGTTTGCCTTTTTTACACTATTATACTTAAAATAAAAGGACGAAGTGCATATCCGAACTCGTCGACCTAGATATGTTCTAGCAAAATGAATCCCGTTCTTGTCTTTTTTTTGAAAAAGTTTTTTGTGGACTTATGGTAACTGAATATAGCTAAATATTTCACGAAAATGATCCTAAAATAAGTGTAATTAGTAATTTGTATCCTATAAACCCTAATTATGATTAAGTTTCATGTTTTATTTAATTACTGAGTAGAAAAACACATAAAATAATTTTGTCCGGTTTTACTATGCAAATACTCCTATGTGCAGCGTCGCTTGTGATACCCTTGCTTGCCTCACCGCTCGTGCCCTAATTCAAATTGGTTCGATAGCAGCGTTGCCGTTTTGCTTAAATTTAAGCAAAATTTCTCAAGTTTTTCCTGCGTGTTAAAATGTTAAACTTTTCTTCGTTTTGCTAAATATTTTTATCTAAATAGTCAAAATTTTTTTTGTTATTTTATGGCCTTATAACAATTATATTCAACAATTTTAGTGAGCTCGAGGCCATTGTTCTTTCAAAGAATACAAATTATTGATGCTTGTCCACAATAGTTTTTCATTTAAAAATGGCCTCGAGCTCAATAAAATTGTTGAATATAATTGTTCTAAGGCCATAAAATAACAAACAAAAAAATAACTCAAGGACGAGCACACCTAAGAGTTAAACATTCTAAAAATAGAATTATTAACAAAAACCAACAAAACCAACAACCACATGATCAAGTGTGAATTGCAGCGGAATAGCTGCGCTTGATTGTGTTGGCTTAACAAATGAAAAAGTGGGAAAAAAGCAACAATAATTCACAAGGCGAACTTAGCACAGTGCGTAGGCAACTGGCTGAGTCAGTGGGATCATCGGTTCGAATCCTACTGAAAGAAGTCTGATGAGGAAATGTGGTGATTTCCGAAATAGCTATCACTTCTACCATTTTTTCAAGAAATAAAAATTATTGTTGCTTGTCCACGATAGGTTTTCATTAAAAAACGGCCTCGAGTTCAATAAAATTGTTGAATATAACTAGCCAAAAGGATAATTTTCCTTAAAAATTCATAGTTTCGAAGAGTTACTATTTCAATAAATTGTTCAAATTTATTTTAGGAAGACTGTCATCCAGATCCCACACAAAGTTCCAGCAAATGTTGCTCTACGCAATTCCCGATCTGCGGTCGTCGCATTTTCAAACCTCCGAATGTACTTCTGCCATGAAATCGCTTCTCATAAAAACCATTTTCCGTTCGGAGGCGACCTAGAACTTTAGGTTCCTTCATTTGCATGACAACATCAACACGCACATTATGAATAACATGATGCCAAACTCGTTCTTTGAATGCATACAAAAAACTAGCGAAAGGGCAGATAACTGTTATAGGAGTATGTGTTGAAAGCCTGACAGAATGTGTAATAGTTTTCAAATTTAGCAACTGTTAGGCCAGCTTTCAGATGGCCTACTTAAGTAGAGATTGTTTATTAATTTCCACTATTCATTTTCAGATCATACATTCAGTCTGCACTTAAATGGCGAATTTTGCTATTTAAAAATGAGATATGCAACCCTGTGTTTATACCAAACAATCAAGATTGATTGGTAGGTTGTTTAATCAATCCCACCAAATCCCACCTATCCCATCAGATGTTCAGCAGCAAATGTAAACAAACAAGCAAATGCAACAACAATTTCAAGGAATGTCTAGGAGTGCTGCCAATTGTTTGGCAAATTTAAACAAAGTTGATCTGAAACCCAAACGAAAGCTAAATGGCATTTAAACAAAAATCTACAATCAAACTTAAGTGCCGTTTAAATATTCATTTAAAATTGGCCCTTAGACTATAACATCCTACTTTTGACGTCAAAGCTCAGCCTTAGAGAGCCCTTACTTACTAACTTGCTTACTTTTTATTTCTATAACCAATTTACCAAGATCAGGATGAAACAAACAGTAACTCCAAGCATTTTCGTTTTAATAAGACCCGTTAAATAAGTTGCTTAATTTTAACGGGATTTGATAAACTTTTTGAAAGCTTTTGTTAAACTTTATTTTTGGGGCGCGGCAACACTGTTCGATAGTCGACATGCGTCTTCTTTATACTGTTTATACTGTGGTAATTAGTGTTGGGAAGTATCGAGTACTTCTGAGGATCGAGTCCTTTGGTATCGATACTTTTAAGGATCGGGTATTTTTCAGAGTACTGAGTCCTTTCTTTAAATATACACATGTTGGTAACATTTCCATACTTAGGGCCGTTTTCTCATCTATCCTTTAGATTACCGGCCACTTTATCGCCTCGATATACGAGTTTTTGTTTTCTCTTCAGCGCATTAATTTCTCGAATCGATAAATGTTTGCTCACCCGATGCAACCTTTAAAAGTTTCTACCCAACTTTAAATTTTGGTTTGGTTTTAGTTCATGAGTCAGATATATTAGATATTTCAACCAAGGTTTTAGTTTTTGCTAACAGTTGCTCGTGCTCTATATTTGCTTATGTTGCATTGCCAACCTTTGAAATTTTATGACGAATGTAGTGAAGTTTCACTCTCGCGCTGCCGTAATTACGGAATAACAAATTTATTTTTACCGGTAAGATAAGAAAACGAAAACACTTTAAAGTGAGGAACAATTTAACTGCCGTTAGTAACGGCAACTTTACTGCTTACATTAGAAAACGGACCTTATTGTAGAAATCTCACAACCTAGTAGAATTTTATTTAAATTAATATATGAATCCCAAATTACGTCAAATGAATTGCTAACTGTACTGGGTACAAGTATTGTACTTGATAATTATTAAACTGCAAATTGAGTACAATCATGTCTGAATACCGTTAAATGCAAATAAAAGTCAGTACTATTTAAGTCTATTTGACACTTAATACTGAGTACTTTGAATCGATTCTGAGTACATGTATCAAAGCCATTATTGGAACAGGGTATTTTTTAGTACTGAGTACTTCGAGTTCTTTTAAGTTCTGAGTACTTTCGAGTTCTTTTGTGAGTACTGAGTTCTTTGGAGTACTCAGTATCGATACTTTTAAAAATAGGGTTCTGTCGATCCTTTTGAGAACCGAGTTCGGAGTACTTTTGGTATCGATACTGCCCAACACTAGTGGTAATACATACATACATACATCCATACATATTCTTATTCTATTTACGTGTGTATATTTTTGGTTTCTTATTAATTTCCTTATAATGGCGAATCGAAACATTTAAAAGAAATAAAAAATTTATATACATTGTTTTTTCTGCTTTTCTTTGCTCTCAGTCTTCACCAGACGCCCACTTTTCTCATTAGTCAATCTTTTCCACACTAAATTCCATTAATTAGATATAATAAATAAACGCAATCATTATAATAAAATAACATGCAGATNTCATTAGTCAAAGTGCAAAATAGTAGGGGTCAAAATTCCTACTTTAACAAAAGTTATTGTATTTATCATGTTTTGTAGTTCATGTATAATATATGGATTTATTTTCCTTCTTAATGGTTTAGTTATTGTGTCTTTTTTAATATTCTGTACTGTATCAATTAATTCCGTTATAATTTTAAATATTTCTGAATTTGTTGTAAACTTTTTATTGTTATTTGAAACTAGCTCATCTAGTTTATCATTAATTCTTATAAAATCATCATGGTATGGGGTACCTGCTATCCACTTCCAAAGTGTTCCTAGTTCATTAATACCTCTCTTTTGTCTGATAGGTTTTNAATTATGTTTCCCCGTTTGGGATACAGTAAAAAAATACGTTAAAACACGAATTGAGTTAGTTCCAAACTTGGAAAAAGTCTGCTCTTTATTTTCAATCTTAGCTTATTTATAGCATTTACAATATTTACTTAACANCTCTATAATATTTTCAAAATCAACCTTATCATGAGTTTCATTTTCCCCGAACCGGTTCACTTTTCACTCTTGGTTTCCATGGTTTTACTATNGTGCCAATGTCTTGGAAAAAAAAGTTATTTGACACTCTTGAATGGAATTTTCCATTCAGAGCGGCAAAAATATATCAAATTGCAATTTTTGACAAAGAAATCAAATGAGTCATCAATTCGGCAGTTGCATAATTGCTGAGTTTGCAAAATTGCATTATGAATCCGCAAGATACAANTAGGTGAAACTCAGGATAAGGCAGCATATGTTAAGTTAGTGATGTGAAAAATATCTCCATAGTTTTCGGAAATAGAGACATTTCCATTTTCAATTAATATGTAATCCTGTCGAGTGTAGTCTACAATGTCAGCTGTCATCAAGCCGATTAAGGTTGTAATTACGAATATTATCATGTTGAAAACCTATAAGCAATTAAGATTTTATATTATCTTGTTCCCTAAATTTTCTTTACTTGTTGTCTCCTATATCTAGCTTTAAGCTCTACAATTTTTCATAACCAATTTCTCCTGGGTGGAATGGAAAACTTGTATCAACTTCGGTATGCATTTCGCCGATTGAATATTTTTTGTATTCATTCAACTCTGACAATTCGTCATTTTCATGTTCACATTTGTAATACGTTATTTCTGAGCCTCTTTCGCCCAGTATTGAATAATTATCAATATTGCCGGTAAATTCATCGGCTGGTGCTAAAGGATCTTCATATCCTGAAGCAAAATATTTTTCTAATAATATATTGCCAGTAAAATCTTCAGCTGGCTTTATGGGATCTTTATGTTACTCAATGTCAATTTTTTTATCGACCGATTTTATGGAAGCTTTATGTTCCTCAATTTTTCCATCGGAAGCTTTATGTTCCTTGATTTTTTTATCGGAAGCTTTATGCTTCTTAATTTCTTCATCGGAAGTTTTATGTTCCTTGATATTTTTATAGGAAGCTTTATGTTCCTTGGTGCCAATTTTTGTATCGGCTAGTTTTTTGGAAACTTCATGTTCCTTGATGCCAATTTTTGTATCGGCTGGTTTTTTGGAATTTTTTGTACCTTATTTTTAATTTGTTTAGTAAGTTTTTTATTACATTTATTTCTTAAATCGCCGGTAAATTTATTGGTAATTACCTTAGAAACTTTCTGTTCCAAAGGATTTATATTTGTTGCATGAATATTAATGTTCATGCTATTTTCTACAGATTCGGTATCAATTTTTATTTTATAAAATTGGGCACGTCGATACGCGCCTCAATTTTTTTCAACAGATTATACCCCAAAAGGAGATCGGATTCCATGTATTCTATTTCATAAAAAACCTGTTTGACTCCAAATAGGCTTATCAAATGGTAATATTTAATGTTTGAATAACCATTCAGGTGTTTACCTTTTTGTAAATGGCCAATTCGTTCCTATTTTCTTATATATCCTGCCTAATATAACATGAGGTAGCCCCTGTATCGACAAGAGCTTTTAAATGTTTGCTAATTGGGCATCGTAGAGGTTGATGTAGGGAAGGACAACCCCTCTTCCTATAAAAAATTACTTTCGTTTAAATTGTTTACCCTTTGGGTTTTTTTCCTGCTGACGAAAGCTATGGTCGCTTTCTCTTGGTCGCTTCGGAGCGTGAGCATTTTGGGTTTGAGGGCCCAAATTTTTATTGGCTGCAATAGCACTCGTGCTAGCCATATTTGAGTTGTATTTCATGAAACCATTATTTTGTTGCGGTTTGGTAACAATATTTTTCCGGAATCTTGATAGCGATGGATCTATATCCATGGGTTCTGGTTTAGTCATGTTGTTACTTAATGGGAACCTCAAGAACCTAGCTCTTATTTTTTTATTTGCAAAGTTTTGCGCAAATAATGCTCTCTGATTGTTTGATTCGAGCTCCTGTGCTTTTGCCAAAGCATCAGGCAAATCTTGCGGGTTAAGCGAAAAAATTATATATCTTAAGGGCGCATTGAGTCCTGCTATAAAAATTCTTAGGGCATGATCCCTATTCTTCTTATTATTGTTTTGTTTATTAAAAAAGTCAATTTTTTTTTACCAGGTTGTAACATTCTACAATCGACATTACGCCTTGTCGAAGGACGCTTAATTCCTGCTCAGTAATGTTTATCGGGCGTTTGTCCGAGTACGCGAAGTCAAGGCGAGCGACTATCGCATCGAAATTTAACACGGTGCCGTGGTTTGTGAGGACATCATTCCCGTCCTGAGTTACTTTGTTTCTCAAAATCGTAAGAGCCGCGAAGTATTTTCTACTGCCTCTCACGTACAGGCTCATTGCGTTATGAGCTGCTTCACTCCAGCTAACATACGCGTTTATTTTTCCCGAAAATTCGGGTAATGATTTTATCACGTCAAGGGACTCTTGGCACACTATATTTTCAGTAATTGTTTCAGATTCTTAATCTGTAGCCCTACGATTATTTACTTCTAATTGTGAACGTAAATGTTGAATTTCTTGCCTTAGGCCTATATTGCTATTAGCGATTAATCTTGTAATAAGATCAACTGTCAAGTCACCGTTCGCCATATTTCTGTTTGGTATTTTAATTGTTTTCCGTAAATAAAAAATTAATTATTCTTTTTATGTTTTTTTAATCTAATTTCCAGCATTTTTTATAGCCACTAACACAATATTCACCATAATATGTATAATTAATATATGTAGATATTGATATAACTTACTCCTAAACTATTGATGACTTAAGGCTGCTTCCTTTGATCCTTGTTGATGTTCTGGCTGATTATCCCTTAATTCCAGGTGAAACAGTTTGTCGTTCCTGCTTGGTGACTGTAGTTATCGTCCTTGCAGTTATCGTCCTTGCTTGGTGATTGTAGTTATCAGTTTTTATTTTTTTATTTGTGATCCCTTCTAGGAAGGGCGACTCTTCTATTCTGGAGGGTCTGGAATTCAGAATCGCAGAATTGAGCTGAGTTATAAATTGGTTTTATTTATGTTATTGGCTGTACAAGCCTTTATTTATCGCGGCTAATCCTTTGCAGGATATTTAAAAAAACGCGATTTTTTATTTCGTGAATTCGAAACACTCGCGGTTAATCCTTTAGGATACTTGTTTTTTTCTCCTATTATGTTGATTGAAACGCGCGATTTTTTATTTCGTGAATTCGAAACACTCGCGGCTAATCCTAAAGGATACTTGTTTTTTTCTCCTATTACGTTGATTGAAACGCGCGAGCCCCACGTTGGGCGCCAATTATGGTTCCCCGTGTGCGAAACAGTAAAAAAATATGCTTTGATCCGCGGCCTCGCGGATTAATTAAAGCACAAATTGAGTTAGTTCCAAACTTGGAAAAAGACTGCTCTTTATTTTCAATCTTAGATTATTTATAGCATTTACAATATTTATTTAACAATTAATTTCACCATAAGGCGATGGCATTACATCATGCTATGATGAAATGCCAATGTCTTGGACAAAGAAATTATTTGTCACCCTTGAATGGAATTTTCCATTCAGAGCGGAAAAAATATATCAAATTTCAACTTTTGACAAAGAAATCAAATGAGTCATCAATTATGCAGCTGCAAAAATTGATCGATCGCGATAAATCTCATAAATGAATGAAAACGAATAATCATAAATGAGAATTTCCGAACCCTGATGAGAACATATTGCATGGAACTGAATTTGGCATAACTCGGCTTTGGAGCCAGCTATCGGGCTCATTTTTGGCATGTGTATTTATCCTTATGTAGCAAATGTAGTTCTGAATTTGAGGCACATCGGACTATAAATGCGATTTTTTAGTACAGCTCGACCCCTGCGCCATCTATCGGAAGAGTTAAAAGTTTGTGCACTCCTCCTCCGAAACACCTTTCCAACAAAGCAACAGTCATTCGAATCGGTTAAGAAACATAGGAGAAAATTGTTCCCAATTATTCATGCTTGCCTATTTATATATAGATTTAAGTTCCGTGTAAATAGGCAACCCTACGTCATATCGGCAAAATATGCTGCACGTATATTCATGTCACCTAGACCTTCAATCTCTTCAACTTTCATCCAAATTCTGAGAGGTCGCGCACAGAGGTGGCCGCGGTGACATGAAATGCCTCAATAGTCAAACTACATAACATAGACCTAAAATTTCTACAGAGAAAGTATAAGTATCGATTTTAAGCGGTCGTTATTCATATACCCACATACATACATATAGATATTACTCTTCATATCAATTCAGGTCTATTACATGCGCTCCACGCTTTTTATTTTCAATCTCATAAATTGTTTATTATAACTGGCTATAATTTCAAAATCAAAAGTTATCAAAGGAAATTATGCGACATCAACATTTGTAAACATAGCGCAAACGCTAGTACTATTGCCCAAAACGGGTAAACCTCCCACGGAGCCGTCCAGTTAGAAACCATTCGTTCCCTAGACTCCGCAGGTAAGGTCTTGGAGCGAATCATTTACAACCGCATTCAGAGCGAAGTCGAAGCCGCGAAGGGTATATCCGATACCCAGTTCGGCTTTAGGAAAGGAAGGTCCACGATTGATACCGTGAATACCGCCACAAAAATGGCACAAGAGGAGATAAGTGCACTCTATGGCTCGAGGGCTCTAAAGAGTGCTGCCTAATGGTGACCCTGGACGTCAAAAACGCCTTTAACACAGCTAACTGGGCAATATTCCTGGACGCATTGGACCGCGTTGGGATATCGCCTTACATACGGGGAATAATCCGCAGCTATTTCAAAGGACTTATTCTGGAGTACGAAACATCAGCAGGCTCGAGGACTTTAAAGGTTAAAGGTTAAAGGTTAAAGGTATTCCCCAAGGCTCCGTTCTCGGCCCATCACTATGGAACATCATGTACGATGGTGTCCTGCGCCTCAAAGTTCCCAACGGTGCCAAAATAATTGGCTTTGCTGTCGACATCGCCTTAGTCGTCACTGCTAAACATCTTAGCGAAAATTGTGAAATAGCAAACGGAACTATAGCGTCAGTTAAGTCGTGGCTTAGGCAAAATGGACTTCAGCTCGCGGAGCAGAAAACAGAGGCAGTGCTTATTTCCAGCCGGAAGAAGGTGGAGTTCGTCACAATAAAAATCGGCGACCACAACATTACTACGCTGCCAGCGGTTAAGTACCTGAGAATCATGATAGACAAGAGGCTCTTGTTCAGTCTGGCATTCTGCCACGCGGCATGTGTCGTACTTCCGTGGCATAAAGGCGACGTATCGGCTGTGCGCGCTTCGAGTATACTGCGCGTTTAAAACAGTATCAGACGAAGCAGCATTAGTAATCGCCGAAATGTATCGCGGAGAGTAAAATTGATCGTTTCATAGCACGAGAAGCCAGCACTTGAGGGTAGTGCCCCCCAACACCCCTGAAAAAAAACATACATATAGCAGAAATTGATTTCTTTTAAAGAAATGGCGTACCGTTCCTTTCCGCTGCAGAGTATGTAGTGCATATTTTTAGGCGCAATATTTAACTTCTTCTGGTGGGGCGACATTACCTCTGGAGTTTTGATATGATACCAGGCGACGAGGTTGATATCTAGACTAGGTTGTATAGAAACTTTGCCATAAATACCTTTGCTATATTTATAGTATAAATGGTGGTCTGGACATACAACATTGCAAGTTGATAATAGTGTTGTAAATACGTTACTTGCAAATTATAAAATAAATATACATTTTAACAATTTCGGCAAGACACCGAAAATACAGCTTTCGCAAGGGTCTTTTTAGTCTTTCAGCTGTCAAAATTTTACTTTGCATTTGGCACAGCAAAATTCAATTTATTCGTACACCATAGAAAATCGTTCCACCCATCTCACCACGGAGAAAATTTACCAATTGGCACATAGCAATAGCCATGGATTTTCACGGGACTATAACAAGCGGCCTTAGGCCTTTTAAATATTCGCAAACGAATTCCAGTGTTGTAATGAAAATGAAGAGATAAATATAAACAAGTAAAAAAGTCTAAGTTCGGGCGGAGCCGAACATTAAATACCCGGCGCAAGTATTAAATATATGATTTTCACCTTTCCGAAAGCTACCGCTGCATGGTAAGCCGGGTGTATAAGGGTGAGTAAATTAGCGTCCTTAAATTTTGAAATATTGAAGTTTCCAGCATTTCCGCAATTTACCGTTATATGAAAAGCGGCCTTAATTTTAGTCCGATTTCAATAACTTTGAACGTTTTGCCTTTATGTGGGAAGCACAATAAAAATACCGAATTTGGTACAAATTGGTAGAACGGTTACCGACATACATATATGTGATCATAAGTGGTCGGTGCCACGCCCATTTTCCAAAATTTTATCATAAACGTATTTCTTGGTAAAGGATTGTTGCAAGCATCATTTTGGATCAAAATGATTTACTGATTTATCGACGATTTCGTATTTCTCCAAATTACCGTTATATGGGATGTGGGCGTGGTTATTGTCCGATTTCAAAAACGTTCGGCCATTTGGTGCCGAGTCTGGAAGAAATTGGTGTTGCGGTTACCAAGATATACACATGTAACCATAAGTGGGCGTGGCTACGCCCATTTTCCAAAAATGTATAATATTCTTATTTTTCGTATAAAAGTTATTGTAAATATAAATTTTGACTGAATACTCTTCAGTAATTACAAATATATCGCAGTTTTCGTATTTCTGAGAATTACCGTTATATGGGAGGTAGGCGTGGTTATTGTCCGATTTTACCCATTTTCAATACCATCCGTCCTACACCCGAAAGAAGTGCACGTACCAAGTTTCGTTAAGATATGTCAATTTTTACTCGAGTTATCGTGTGCACAGACGGACGGACGGACAGATGGACGGACGGACGGACGGACAGACAGTGACCGCGTAATCGATTTCTCTTTTCAATCTGATCATTTATGTATACATTGTCTATATCTATCTAGATTCGTTTTGCCTGTTACAAACAACCGTTATGTGAACAAAGTTATAATACCCTTGTGCACAAGTGCGCTCGGGTATAAAAAGGCAAAACATGCAGAAAATAGCAAAATTAAGTTCTTAATCAAGGAATACATGAAACGTGTGATTCTTTTATCAATTATCTATATAAATAGGCAATCATGTTTCCTTTACACCCCTTTTACGGCTAAACTATACTTCTAAGATATAAACAATTATATACCATTAGAAAGGTATTTTGATGCTGATGTGCAAATTAGTTTAAAATAGAGCGAAAAAATCAATTCAAAAGTGACACCAATACTAATGTCATACACGTACATGGTCGGGCCGGAAGTGCCCCCTAAATGTATGCTTTAATACTGATAGTGAATTACAGAAACGTGCTAAGCAGCAGTTTAGGAATAAGATGGATGTACATATGTATGTACAGGAATAGATTAGACTTAAACAAGGAAGAAGGTAAAGTTGAGTACAGAGAACGTTTAAAACAGAGAAGCAGCAACACGCTACTCGTTGGTATTTTGTAATAGATCAGAAATCGTCTAGAAGCTCACCACGTTAAATTTTTAACATCGATAGCTCTAGAAGCTCACCATTTTTTAACAGCGTGAGCGCAGAGCGGCACAAAATAACAGAATTTGAATAAATTAGCAATTGTGAAATGTTATTTTTGTGCACGTTTATATCTATCAACAAAAATGACTTTTGATAGTTATTTTAATACCACTTTCATTGAATTAAATCGAAAACATTAATTAGTTATTACAAACAATTTCTGGGTAAATTTTGGGAAAACGTTATTTTCATAAAAATTCCAATTAACTAATATAAATTTGCGAAAATTTTGTAAACCATATTTTCGTCAACAATTAGTAAATTCTTCATTGAAAAAATTTTAAACACGCTAAAAGGCAAGCGCATAAAAATGTTTGTAAATACATATACATACCTATGTAGATGCATTTATATGTATGCACTTATGCAAATAAACAAATGCTGCGCGCGGTTAAAATTGTTTCGTTATTTTTTTGTATAAAAATATGGTTCATGCTTTAATCAAAACCACATAAGTTAAACTTTATACAAAACTTAGAAAAATTCAACAAATTTTCGTCTAAATTTTGACCTTTTTAAACTGAGTTTTTAGAATGATAGATCGGTAGAAAAGCAAGTGCAAGTTTTAAGCGGCTAAAAAATCGCGTAGATTTTTAATGATTTTTTGTTGCGGACGGCTTGTACTTTTTACCATATACATAAAAGCGAATTTCTTGTAGAATAAAATGCGCAAGACCGTTTGCAAACCAAATAATAAAACAAAAAATAAATACTATATTTTATAAATTACATCTGTTATATGCATAAAACCGCAAAATACGTCGGAAAAAAATTCATTAAAAATGAAAGCGATCTTTTATCCGCTTAAAACTTTCACTTGTTTCACTAAAATTACATACATAACCAATCTATCTGCGTACCCAAAACTTTCTAAAAATTTATGGCCTTATTCATAAAAAATAAAGTAGGTTTAAAGAGCTTTATAAATTGACGTTTTCATACATTTTTCAATTTATAAACCTTTTATAAACTACTTTATTTTTAATGAATAAGGCCATTCGATTAAAACGTAGAAAATTTAGATCAACATTTGTTGAATTTTTCTACGTTCTGTATAAATTTTGAAAGTTTGACTTATGTGGTTTCGATTACTGCATGAACCATATTTTTATAAAAAAATAACAAAAAAATGTTTACTTGAAAAACATTGTATATATTATACAAAAAAGAACCATGCAATCACTTTTGATTGCCCGTGTATGTACGTATGTGTGTCTAACAATTTATGGCTTGTTATCAAAATACCGATATTAACTTATAAACTTAATATTATATAGTACAAATGTGTTTATAAAATTAATTTCATTAAAATTATTTCTGCAATCAAATTTTCTATTCATGCAAAAAGCCAAACGCATAAATTTGTACGTACATATATACACATGCCTTTGTAAATACGTAGGTATGTAATGTATGTATGTAACATATATATGTACATACAAATGTACGATTGGTC
This sequence comes from Rhagoletis zephyria, assembly GCF_001687245.7. NCBI lineage: Eukaryota > Metazoa > Arthropoda > Insecta > Diptera > Tephritidae > Rhagoletis > Rhagoletis zephyria. The sequence goes on along the minus strand of NW_016158510.1, from coordinate 28,087 downwards.
GGCTTTCGTCTTCCCCTCGCCGCTCCCATCAACACACAAATTATTCAATTTCTGCGAATCGGCACCAGATTGGCACGTGCGCGAAACCATTAACCCCATGTTTGCGAAATATTTAGATTTTCGCATAAGTTTGCATTTAATAAAGCAATACTCGTACATTTTGTATGGTGAATAATATTAATTAATTTAAAATTCTGCATGTAACCATGTTCTAGACGATACATGTAACTTTCATAAAGATTAAACATAAAAATTGTGCTTCATTAACAGTTGAAACCAGCTGAAACCAAAAAAACTATGTCCGCAAAATGGGTTAAAAACCAACTGTAATTGACATTTTTTACACGCATACATGCATACATTCATATACACATGTACAGTGGAGTAGCACTAGGTTGAACATTGCATTGCTTGTACTTTGATGTGTTTGAATCTTTTATGGTACTGAAGATTTGCTTAGGGATGAAAAATATTAAAAATCGTTCGTGCATATATGTAAATATATTTTTATAAACGCTTGGT
>NW_016158510.1:0-21476 GCF_001687245.7 Rhagoletis zephyria | reverse complement strand
AGTGAATAATCTCCAGTAGTTACTAAAATATCGCAGTTTTCGTATTTCTGAAAATTACCGTTATATGGGAAGTAGGCGTGGTTATTGAGCGATTTTAAAAATTTTCGGCCATTTGGTATGTTGTGCGAAGGCCAACAACTGTGGCAAGTTTCGAAGAAATTGGTGCAGCGGTTACCAAGATATAGACATGTAACCATAAGTGGGCGTGGCTACGCCCATTTTCCAAAAATTTATAATATTCTTATTTTCCGTCTAAAAATTATTGTAAATATCAATTTTGAGTGAATTATCTTCAGTAGTTACTAAAATATCGCAGTTTTCGTATTTCTGGAAATTACCGTTATATGGGAAGCGGGCGTGGTTAAAGTCCGATTTCGCCCATTCAACACCAACCTACCTTGGATTAACGGAAACCTGCATACCAAATTTCGTTGAGATATCTCAATTTTTGCTCGAGTTATCGTGTACACGGACGGACGGACAGACGGACAGACGGGCGGACAGACAAACATGGTTTAATCGATTTCTTTTTTCATCCTGATCATTTATGTATACATTTTTCTATATCTATCGCGATTCGTTTTGGCTGTTACAAACAACCGTTATGTGAACAAAATTAATATACCCTTGTGCACAAGTGCGCTCGGGTATAAAAATGACTTTCTTGAGTCACTGTATTTGTCTGTAATAACTAATGTGACCAACTATTTCATAGCTCAAAGAAGTACAGCTTAGGTCAGGTTAAGTTAACGCCGCGAGCCGATTACGAAATTTCGAATGCGGCTAATTTCGACCCCGGAGAGCTCAGTGTTTGTTCAGAAGTGCGAGCCAAATTGCTTCCATCTTAGCCTCGCGAAGGTTGGACAGTGTAAAAGAAAGTGTGGAGATGATTCCACTTTATCTTCCTCTTGACAGCTGATACAAAAGGATCAGTTGAAATTCCTAGACTCACCACATAAGACAGGTAACGTGTTGTAAAGTGCCCTATAAAAACATTTGCTGCAGCAGAGAAACGTCTTATTTNACGCGAAGGTTTGACAGTGTAAAAGAAAGTGTGGAGATGATTCCACTTTATCTTCCTCTTGACAGCTGATACAAAAGGATCAGTTGAAATTCCTAGACTCACCACATAAGACAGGTAACGTGTTGTAAAGTGCCCTATAAAAACATTTGCTGCAGCAGAGAAACGTCTTATTTTCCTTTTTTTATGTCACAAAAGGACCCGGTTTCCCTTAGCCTTATAGCAGTTCGTGCTGGGACAATTCTGTCTGCAATATCTGCAGGCGCCGTGTTCAACATATGTATGTTAAGCCCCAGTGTAGGTGTGTTTCCTAATGCTCTGCTAGTTCCTCTTTTGCAAGTGTAGCCTTCTCTAGTGAGTTCCACCAGACAAGGGCTCCTTGAAACCACATAGGCTTAAATCTGGTTTCCTGGACCTAATGAATTAATTTTAATTTTACCGATAGCGCCACTGATACAGTACAAGGCAATCGACCCCTTTCCTCCCCTTTCCTCAATGTTACGCTTCTACGACAGCCACCGTTGATCGGCCACCTAGTTATCTGGTTCAACCAAAAGTTCCACATCAACTACATAGGCGATCACCCGACAACTCGCTTTTTCCAGCTCCTATTGACTCTGCACTGTGTGCAGACCCTACTTGACTATTGCCTCTGGAGCGATATTGTTGAAGGCCCCTTCGATATCGAAGAAGGCCCCTACTGCATAATCTTCATGCGGGAAGGCTTACTCTGACCACTTTACCAATGTGTGCAGGGTGGTATTCACCGACCTTTTCTATCGGTCTCTCTAGCGTGTTTAGCAAAAGGGTTTTTAGCAAAAACGAAGGGACTGATAGGCCTAAAATCCCTAGGGGAAACATGAGAGCCCTTTCCGGCCATGTGGCGATCGTCCAGAAGATCGGAGAAGTACAGGACCTGGGGGGAGATTCTGTAACCAGGTAGTGACAACTTTCGAATCGCTATCGAACTTTAACATTTATACCATGCTTCAAAAAGTGCGATAGCGATCCGAAACTTGTCGCTAACTAGTTACAGAATCTCGCTCCTGAAGTACAAAATATCGCAGAGAAGTACATTTGACTGTACTTTGAAGTACGAAGTACAAGAGCGATAAAAGATGTACTGTACTTCCGAAAGAAGTACGGTTGGTCACATTAGTAATAACCCGAGTTGAAGTTTTTCGAATAATGAAGTTTCATTGTTGCGTTTAGTTTCATCACTTCCGCTTTTGGTTGAAGGAAACTGACAATATGCCAGTAATATGACTCAAATACCATAAAAAGTTCTTAAAAACAGTTTTAATTCTTATTGAAATAACTAAAAAAAATAAAAATAAATCTATAGTTTTAATTAAAATAACTAAAAAACTAACAAAACTATAGTTTTTATTAAAATATTTATAAAAAAGTTATTGGTAGATATTTCCCAGATTTGGTAGATTTTGTTGTTGTGAAATAACACAAACGGCAATAACGCAAAATTTGCTTTATTTCAATTTCAAATGGGAAATAATACTAAAATCTGAGTTTTGCTTTATTTCCAACAAAGGTAGGAAATAAAACAAATTTTGCCTTATTTCCCTTTGCTTATTTATACCATGATACAAAAAAGAAGGTAGTTCCATTTAATGAAATTCGTTGTTGTTGTTAACCATTTGACTTTTAATAAAATTATGACATTTCATCAAATTCATGCTACCTGATCACCAGAAGAAATATTTTTTTTCAAAGCAGAAGATTTTTCCAGTACATTCAAAGATGTGGAACGTGATGGACTTGAAAATTATGCCGGCTACATAATTTCGTAAATGGGGTTGATGACTTACAGCCCGATTCTGTGCACTTGATAAATTGAAAATCTTTATAATTTGTCAATTTTTTATTATTTATCAAGAATTGGTATTCTTGATAAATTATCAAGATTGAAAATGCTATTGATAAATTGAAATTTCATGTGAAATGTATAAATTTTGTATATTAATAAATTTGTTTCTAATAATTGTTTCTAATGTTTCTTTTCTGATAAAAATCTTGATAAAATTTCTTTACAAAAAATTTATCAAGAAAACACAGAATTGGGCGCTAAGTTTCAGACTTTGTACTTTAAACGACGATATGTTAATTGTTTAGCGGTCTGTTCAAGTCGACTTCAGGTTTTTTGCATATATTAGAAACCTTAAATTCAAAATTTGTGAAAGTTAATGGTGATACGCTAATCACAAAGCCTAATTTTTTGCAAAATCTCATGAGAAATTAAAATTAAATTTTAGCCAAAATATAAAAAGGTTTTATTTTGGAAAGAATATTCTTCAGAATTAGATTTTTAAATCGCAAGATTGTATTCAAAATAAGAAAATGAAAAAATAACAGCATTGCGCGTGGTTTTTATTATAAAATAAAAAGAACAATTACCACGAAGTCGTCTTTAATACTTTATATCAGAGTCATAACTAAATATTATAAGCGAAAAGAATAAAAGTCAATCAATCTATATATATATAACAAGTAAGAAAGTCTAAGTTCGGGTGGAGTCGAACATTAAATACCCGGCGCAAGTATTAAATATATGTTTTTTCACCTCTCCGAAAGCTACCGCTAGATGATAAGCCGGGGTGTATCAATTTTGAGTAAATTAGCGTCCCTAAATTTCGAAATATTGCAGTTTCAAGCATTTCTGAAATTTACAGTTATATGAAAAGCGGCCGTAGTTTTAGTCCGATTTCAATAATTTTCAACGTTTTGCTTTTATGTGGCAAGCACAATAAAAATACCGAGTTTGGTACATAAGTGGGCGGTGCCACGACCATTTCCCAAAATTTTACCATAAACGTATTTCTTGGTAAAGAATCGTTGCAAGCATCAATTTTGAATATATTAGCTTTAATATTTACTGATTTATCGAAGATTTTGTATTTCTCTAAATTACCGTTATATGGGATGTGGGCGTGGTTATTGTCCGATTTTTAAATTTTCGGCCATTTAGTATTCTGTACCAAGGCCAACAACTGTGCCAAGTTTTAAGAAATTGGTGCAGCGGTTACCAAGATATACACATGTAACCATAAGTGGGCGTGGCTACACGCATTTTCCAAAAATTTATAATATTCTTATTTTTCGTCTAAAAATTGTTGTAAATATCAATTTTGAGTGAATAATCTTCAGTAGTTACTAAAATATCGCAGTTTTCGTATTTCTGGAAATTACCGTTATATGGGAAGTGGGCGTGGTTACAGTCCGATTTCGCCCATTTTCAATACCAACCTACCTTGGATTAACGGAAACCTGCATACCAAATTTCGTTGAGATATCTATCTCAATTGTTGCTCGAGTTATCGTGTACAAGGACGGACGGGCGGACGGACAGACGGACAGACGGACGGACAGACAGACATGGCTTAATCGATTTCTTTTTTCATCCTGATCATTTATGTATACATTTGTCTATATCTGATTCGTTTTGGCTGTTACAAACAACCGTTATGTGAACAAAGTTAATATACCCTTGTGCACAAGTGCGCTCGGGTATAAAAATGGGGTGAAAAATGTATAGTAATTCATCAATTGAGAACGGTTGGGCCGATTTGGCTAATTTTTTTTTCAGTTGATCGTAATTGCCAGGAGAAGGTTTTTACGAAAGAAAATTTTGGGAAAACCCTCCGGTGGACCAGGGACCGATCTATTCGAAAAAATCGTATTTATGGTCCGATTTGCTTAAAATTTGGTACGTAGGTAGCTTTTTGCCTAGATTAGCACATAGGATGCTTTTTTCCGGGAAGTGGACCAGGGACTGATCTATTCGAAAAAATCGTATTTATGGTCCGATTTGCTTAAAATTTGGCACCTAAGTAGCACATAGGATGCTTTTTTCCGGGAAGTGGATCAGGGACCGATCTATTCGAAAAAATCGTATTTATCGTCCGATTTGCTTAAAATTTGGTGCGTAGGTAGGCTTTTGCCCAGATTAGCATATAGGAAATTTTTTTCCGGGAAGTGGACCAGGGACCGATCTATTCGAAAAAATCGTATATATGGTTCGATTTGCTTGAAATTTGTAACGTGGGTAGCTTTTTGCCAGGGTTAACATGCAGAATACTTTTTTCCGGGAAGTGGACCAGGGACCGATCTATTCGAAACTATTTTATTTATGGTTCGATGTGCTTGAAATTGAGTACGTAGGTAGCTTTTTGCCTAGACTAACACATAGAATACTTTTTTTCGGGAAGTGGACCAGGGACCCATCTATTCGAAAAAATCGTATTTATCGTCCGATTTGCTTAAAATTTGGTGCGTAGGTAGGCTTTTGCCCAGATAAGCATATAGGATATTTTTTTCCGGGAAGTGGACCAGGGACCGATCTATTCGAAAAAATCGTTGTTATGGCCCGATTTGCTTAAAATTTGGTGCATAGGTAGGGTTTTGCCCAGATTAGCATATAGGATATTTTTTTCCGGGAAGTGGACCACGAACCGATCTATTCGAAAAAATCGTAGTTATGGTCCGATTAGCTTAAAATTCGGTACGAAGTTAGCTTTTTGCCTAGATTAGCATATAAGATTCTTTTTTTCCGGGTAGTTTCACTTCTTCTTCTTATCCGCCATGCTAGATATCTTACAGAAAACGTGTTTCGTATTTTTTTTTGTACCAACTTTTTCAAAAAAAGTCCAGCTTTTAACGTTGGAAAAATAACACAAAGGAAAGCCAAACATATAAGTAGAGAATTTGTCTAATATTTTTAAAGCATTTTCTTCATAACTGCTGCTTCCGTGGATATTGCAACACACGGAATAGATGTAATAATGCAGCTATAGGAGCCACCTCATACCACAGAATTTATCGGCCGCCTATTTAAATAGTAGGGCTCGCTTGAAATATGTACATGAAGATGTATGGAGGTGCGCACACTACATCAACTTAATCGCCCCGACCAATTAGTTGTGGTGCAATGGAAAGACTAGCAAGCCCAACTAAATCGGCGGCCGATAAATTCCGTGGTGTGTGATGGATCTAAAACATTTTAAACAAGAAATATTGCAGTCACATTTTCGTTTTTAGGATTTTTATTCATGTGATTAGCAGTGGCAAGAATGTATGTATTAAATTCGTATATCTATATACGAGTATATAAAAATGGTGTGAAAGATGTATAGTAATTCATCAATTGAGAACGGTTGGGCCAATTTGGCTAATTTTTTTTGTTATTCGTAATTGCCAGGAGAAGGAAAGACACGAAAGAAACTTTTGGGAAACCCTCCGGGAAAGTCGGAAAATTGGAAAAATCGAAAATTGATTTTATTGTATGGAATTTTGTGTGCAATTCCTTCGTAATGGCATTCGAATGTAAAAATAGAAAATTCATCCAAGTGAAAAGCTCGGAAAATCCGGAAGAACGCGAAAAATTTAAATTTTTTTCGACGAAAGGGTGCTGCTTTTTTGGAAAGGTGTTTAGAAGAAGGAGGGCACAGAGCTTAAATTTTTCCGATAGGTGGCGCAGGGGTCGAATTACGTCAAAAAAATGTATTTGGTACATTGGTAGCCTTTTGTCTAGATTAGGATATAGGATCTATTTTTTCCGTTAAGTGGGTCAGGGACCGATCTATTCGAAAAGGTCTTATTTATGGCCCGATTTGCTTTAAATTTGGCACGCAGCACAGTGCTTCCCTTCCATATGAAATGTGGGCAAAAATAGAATTATGGACGGATTTAAATGTAAATTCGCTTCTTAGTAAAATTGATGACGTTAAATTCAAAAATGCAATTGGTTTTTGGATAACTTACATACTTTCACTGTAAATGCAGTTTGAAGATGAAAATTTGAGTTATTGTGGCTTTTATATAGGTATGTACATATAGTTCGTTCTATTTTCAAAAGTGAGATGTGAAATGACAGGGCTTGGCCTGTAGATGTGCAGTAAAGTCTTTTATTTTTGAAAAGGGTTGCCACCTGTTATAAATTTTATTAAAATTATTCAATAAGTTAAATGAATTAGATATTAAAATATGGGTATCTATTGAACTAGTTTTGAAAATACTTTACCTTTAAATGACACGTAGAAGGGTTGCCACATGTTTAAAGAATCAAATTCACTTTTATTAAGGGAATAAGGTAACTGAAATATGTATATCAATATGAGTATAAGACAAATGAAAAAATTTGACATATTTAGCAAGAAATAAATGGAGAGTAAAAACATTCTTGAGTTAATTTAAGAGTCCAGTAATTTAAATAAATGTAATGAGAACAAATCACTGATTGACAATGTATGTATTTGTACTAAAACAACAAATACGATGGCGTAATCCTATGGTTTGACTTAATTATTATTTTATTTTAACTAAATTCGACTTTACAAACAGGTGGCAACCCTATTCGTAATATTTTTAAGCTAAAACCTTCTTGAACCTCTTTCGTCTGACTCCCTTATGGTGATACCTATCTATTTCAATTACCTAGTTCCTTTACTTCAAGTGGAATTTGTTTTTTTAAACAGGTGGCAACTCGCTGCATGTAGTTAATAATTCATTTAACTTTTAAAAAAATTTTAATATAATCTTTTAACAATCTAATTTTTTAACAGGTGGCAGCTCCACAGGTCAAGCTTTTTAATCTGACACTTAATTCTTGTAAATGGAACGTATCGTGCAGATCTCAAGGCACTGACAAAAAATGAAAAAATTATTTTAAGCATTAGCGAAAAACGCATTACTTCAGAAAGTGCAAAAAATGAGCAGGTTTTTATTTCTTCTTTTGAAAGCTAAAAGCCTGTACTATTTAATAAAATAATAAAAAATAACCTATTTTTACATATATTTTTTATTCATTCCATTAAAGTTTAGCATTTTTTGAAATTTTGTTTAAAAAAATCGTTTTTTTTTGGAACACCGCGGGGACACCCTGTGTTTAATTTTATCCCAAAATTTATATATATGTGGAAACAAGAAATGTCGAACCAACATTTATTTTAAAGAATATATTTTTGACATTTTTTTCTGTGAAGAGCTTACGCCTGGCTATGCTTTTATTAAAATTCTTAGTATAAATTTGTCGACTTTAGTGGCTTCCTGGCGGCATAAAGTTATTATTTTAGGGAAATGTCTGTTTAATTCTTTTTAGTGGATAAATTGTCTTTACAGAAATACCAAACAAGGTAGCTTTTTGGCTGGGTTAACATATAGAATATTTTTTGTGATAGGTGGACCAGATACCGATCTATTCAAAAAATCTTATTTATGGTCCGATTTGCTTGAAATTCGATACCAGTATTATCGATATGCGTAGAATAGAATCGAGTTATTGGTTTACAGTTCGAGAGGTGTTTGAAGTCGGCGCAAACATGCGCGTATTGGCTATTTAACAATACTTATTACACAGGCCAACAAAAATGGGAAAAATTTGATGCAACAAATGTTAACGCTATTTTTGCCGAATTTTTTTGTGCTGATTACGAATCCGTAAGCACAAGGTTTCCATCAGCTCCAGATTTTAAGAAAAACGAGGTCAAAGTGTCAAAAAATCGCTTTTTTTCAATATTTGAGAAGCTCTAGCAAATAAACAAAAAGCAATAGAACCTTTCACTTAGACCTAAATTAAAGCTAGAACTCTCGAATACTATCCTTGCAAATTCCTGTACCTTTGCTTGATGGTCACTTATAGTCATTTGTTGAACAGGAATAACTGATTTTGGGAAGTTTGAGTACCTACCGTAATTAAGCAAAAGGTGATAGAACCTTCCACTTAGGCTTAAATTAAGCCTTGGACTTCTGACTTCAATCCCTGAAAATACCATTTTTACACCTTGACCCTAAGGTCACCTAAAGTCATTTATTGAACAGCTAACACTGATTTTTACACATTTTTTCAACTGCATAATTTTCCGGTTTTTTTTTATTGTTGGACGGTAAAAAGTAAATGAGTATAGGTGACCATCAGGGCAAGGTGCAGGAATAGTACTTTCAGGGATAGTAGTCTGTAGTTCTAGCTTTAATTTAAGCCTAAGTGGAAGGTTCTATCACCTTTTGTTTCATTACTAAAACTTCTCAAATATTTCAAAAAGCGCGACTTTTGACACTTTCACCACAATTTTCTCAAATATGGAGCTGATGAAAACTTTATACTTACGGATTCATAACCAGCACAAAAAAAGCCTAACATAGACAGCTTCAACATTTGGCGCATCAAAATCGGTGTTGCTCTGTGTTACCTACAGTAATTATATAAAGAGAAGCTCCTTCTTTTTATAAAAGGTGATCTCGCGAACGCCTGTACCGATTGTTTTAAATTTTGGTCACCTACTGCAGACTTTCGATATACTAAGGGAGCGTGGCATCACGCATACATATCGAATTTTTCATACCCTATATCTCTGGAAGTATTTGCGGTAGTGTCCTGGCAATTGGTATAGAGATTTCTGGCCTACTNACAAATGTTAACGCTATTTTTGCCGAATTTTTTTGTGCTGATTACGAATCCGTAAGCACAAGGTTTCCATCAGCTCCAGATTTTAAGAAAAACGAGGTCAAAGTGTCAAAAAATCGCTTTTTTTCAATATTTGAGAAGCTCTAGCAAATAAACAAAAAGCAATAGAACCTTTCACTTAGACCTAAATTAAAGCTAGAACTCTCGAATACTATCCTTGCAAATTCCTGTACCTTTGCTTGATGGTCACTTATAGTCATTTGTTGAACAGGAATAACTGATTTTGGGAAGTTTGAGTACCTACCGTAATTAAGCAAAAGGTGATAGAACCTTCCACTTAGGCTTAAATTAAGCCTTGGACTTCTGACTTCAATCCCTGAAAATACCATTTTTACACCTTGACCCTAAGGTCACCTAAAGTCATTTATTGAACAGCTAACACTGATTTTTACACATTTTTTCAACTGCATAATTTTCCGGTTTTTTTTTATTGTTGGACGGTAAAAAGTAAATGAGTATAGGTGACCATCAGGGCAAGGTGCAGGAATAGTACTTTCAGGGATAGTAGTCTGTAGTTCTAGCTTTAATTTAAGCCTAAGTGGAAGGTTCTATCACCTTTTGTTTCATTACTAAAACTTCTCAAATATTTCAAAAAGCGCGACTTTTGACACTTTCACCACAATTTTCTCAAATATGGAGCTGATGAAAACTTTATACTTACGGATTCATAACCAGCACAAAAAAAGCCTAACATAGACAGCTTCAACATTTGGCGCATCAAAATCGGTGTTGCTCTGTGTTACCTACAGTAATTATATAAAGAGAAGCTCCTTCTTTTTATAAAAGGTGATCTCGCGAACGCCTGTACCGATTGTTTTAAATTTTGGTCACCTACTGCAGACTTTCGATATACTAAGGGAGCGTGGCATCACGCATACATATCGAATTTTTCATACCCTATATCTCTGGAAGTATTTGCGGTAGTGTCCTGGCAATTGGTATAGAGATTTCTGGCCTACTGGAAAAGGGACGTGGCGCTTTCCGAACATATTGAAACTTTTACCTATCTGTATATATACACCCAGAATACAGTGTTTTTTTCATAATACATTTTTTCGTTATTTTTTTATAGTTCATTTTGCATCAAATAGCACCAAATTGAGTATGCAGTTTTGTAGTTCACCCAATTTCAGTATCATAAAGTGCAAATTTTAAATGGCTATAAGTTACCGTTGATTTCAGGGAACTTTTTTCGCTGATGATGTTGCGCATTTTCTCCGTATAACGAATGCGTGATAGTTTATTGTATGGGAAAAACGCCCAAGACTGTCAGTATGTAAAAAACTTATTCTGGTGGCTTAACTCCCCCTAAACGATTTTAATGATAGTTTTTAGTGGCGCTGGAGCCGAGTTATAGCTAAAAACCATCGATTCGGAGGCACCAGGGATCAAAGTCACTTTACTCCCGTTAAATCAACCATCAGAACCATTGCGGTCCTTACTTTACGGTGGACCAATGATAGTCACCAGTTTAGAAATTGCTACCAACTATACTATACAGATTCAAGGACGATTCACTATCGCGCCGCAAGGACTTCTTCCCGGTATAACGCTTTGAACGTGAACGTAAATTGCTGGCGAAAACGTTGGACCAAATGTTTCAATAAAAAAATGAATTTTGGGCGGGACGAAGTTCGCCGGGTCTGCTAGTAATCATTATATTAAGATATATATTTCTCAAAATATGTCTCATAATAAAAGTCTTTGACGACTTAAAAATATTTATCTTGCTGATAATTATTTTGAAAAGACTTCTATTATATAAGTCTTGAAATAATAGTTATCGATGACTTAAAAAAATTTCTCACGCATAATTATTATCAAAAGACTTATAATTCTTACGAAAATTTTAATGACCTATTTAAAAATCCAACAATAAAATAATTATTATTCTGGGTCTCTGCTTTATATTTTATATATTTTTAATAAAAATATTGCGAACTACGTAAGTAAAAAAAATACGAAGCACTGATAATGGGTTTTGATTTGAAATATTATTACTTTGTTTGTTTGGGAAGGCAAATACTCCGATTTATTGTTTTAATATTATCAAAGTGGCAAGGCCGTCAAAAGTTGTTTATTGAGACTACCTTTTTTTTTGTTTTTTAACAAAAACAGTTTACTGACGGAAGGAAAAAGAACTTTGTTTATTCCAAAAATACAATTAAACAAGTATTTTTACTTATGAAAAGTCTAACAAAATGTAGGGAAAGCGTCGTCTTTAATAACTGCTCGGCAAATTGGACATAGCGCTTTTGTATGAATTTTGCCTGCATGCTTTTTAATATGTAGAAAATATTGCTGGAAAACTTTAAACTCTTTGCATGGAACCATGGCGCAATTAACAGGTGAAGTAATAAAACAGCTTTCTCGCTTTATCTTCTGATATTCGGCTGCCGTCAAGACAAATTTTAAAGGTAATTTTTCATATAAGGCAGTGCCAAAATCTTTCTTCTCGCTCTAAATACTTCACCTGGTATAATTCCGCCGTGGCATGGAACAAAACAATGCTGCCGTTCCCGTTCGCAGCATATGTATACCACAGAGAATATTGTTTGGACTTTTATCTTCAGTTGAAATCTCTGCATTCTGCAAATCTGCATCACTTGCTATATCCGACCTGTGGATTTTCTTTACGAAGACGGAGCGAACATGTGGTACGAAATAGTGATATAAAAATATGAAATATTTTACCTACTCTCAGACTTCTAAATTTGAACGTATACTCGGTACAAGCGTGTGGGATATAATTGCGCAATAAACAGATGAAGTAACAAAACAGCTTTCTCGCTTTATTTTATGACATACGGCTATCTTATAGTCACACTTTATAGGCATGTTTTCAAGTAAGGCAGTGTCAAAATATTTCTTCTCACTCTAATAATACTTCACCTGTTATAATTCCACCATGGGTGGGGTGCATGCAATAACACCATACGTAATATTTCCCATTACTTGGACATTAAAAAGCAGTTTCAGAAGTGAACTAGTGTCATTTTATTATTATTCTGTTTTCTAAACGGTTATAATTACAGCAGTGCATAATTCCGAAAGGAGCGGAGGGGGGGCGGTGGACGCGAGCGCGACGTCGAACGCGACGCGGCGCGCGAACGCGGACCGCCGCGACCCTGGGCACTTTTAAAATTGCAGACTTACAAATCCGTCCATTTAACTTGTTCATGTACTACTTTTTGTCAAATGTAACTGGGTGACTACCTATGTGCACTATTTTGCTTTATTACTCAATTGTTAAGTTTAAAAGTTGGTCTTATTGCTCAACGAGAAATGAAATAAAGCAAATTTGTGTTATTTCACATTCAATTGGGAAATAACACAAATTTGCGTTATTGCCGTTTAATGAAACTATGTTAAAATAAAAGTGAAAAAAATAAAATATTTTGTCAGAACCCCGCCTCCAAGTGTGGGCACCATTATGTAGATTTTTCCGCTGGATCCAAATATGATTTATTATTGTTTTTTACATTACCGAGCTTGAAAACTGAGTTTAAATTTTTTTACTTACAGGTTCAAAGAATAATGTGAAATCGTTTAGATGAGTGTGTGAGACTTAAATATTTCGGTACCGAGTATCGGATACTTTTTAAATCGGTGCCGAGTATCGATCAATACTTAAAAGTATCGACACACCACTAGACGCCAACCGACTAATTAAGCCAAATGCTTACCTAGCAAGACTGACAGGCTAACCTAATATTAACGCATTTATTGTCAAAAATTTCTCATGCACATACAACTTGTATGGGATCAACCGAAATTTTACGGCGTGCGTATGAAGGTAACAGGTCTAAATAACACAAGATATTTCAACACATACCAACTCAACACATTAACTCAACATATGACTTTTTTACATAAATTATCTCAACACATGATTTTTCAACACGAACAATTTCGCTTCACTTTATTTTTATTATATTCAACACAAAATTTTTGTTGCACAGCCGTTTATTCTTACAATTTCAAGTAACAACGCGTATTTAATAAGGTGGTGTTAGCCGTATATAAGTAAAAAATTAAACTAACAAATTATATGCACAATGACGGTATGAATTACAACAAACACATCATTTTAAAGTAATGTTCTCCACGGCGAAAAATTCAGATAAGACCGTAACACCACCTTCTTAAATTCGCCTTGTCAATTAATATTAACGACTGTCATCCACGCGATCAATTTAACTTTACACATTACACATTATACAATAAATAGCATAATTCGTGATATCAACTTTAACATAACCGGTGCTACAAAAAAAAGGTCTTGAAATACAAATGGTCGGCCATAGCTACAACCTACACTAGGTTTTGTTTAAGGTGTATTTCATGAAATTTTTTTGTAGCACCGTGTAATCAATCCGCCGTCATTTTTGGCATCCTGTCCCAATTATGCGTGGAATTTCACATTGTGAGATTGTCCTCGAAGATACTCAAATATGTCGTTCTCTGCATTGAAATTCATTGCAGCTCTTTTGAGACGCTCATCGTAATTAGCATATTTCTTACGTTTCGTTGGCCCAATTACCCTTCCAGATAGATGATTTTCCCACATCGCTTCACTGCGAGATTGTTTCAGTATTAGGGTGTTGATGAATTTCCACATTGAGGCATGTGACTTACTGACACGTTGATTGAAAGCTGTGTGCCAACCCTCAACGTTATTATTTGTCCTCGGAGCGTCATTTAGGGCCGGTTTCTCCATCTCTGGTTAACACTAACTCCCCGGTTAAACATTGTTATCGACGTTCTAACTCCATGCATATAACAGGGAGTCGATAAGGTCGGTAACGATGTTTACCGGGGGATTAGTGTTAACCGGAGATAGAGAAACCGGCCCTTAGTATTGCCGAATAACAATTCCATAAACTGATGTCGTAGAGCGGTTTTGTGCGTATATTTCCTATATTTCCCCCTACCCACGTGCGTTCAAAATACTCAATCATCGGTTGCAAATGACCACTTTCATTGGCTTTATAATATTCTGATGTTTTCTGTTTTTTATAAGCAGTTATGACACTGTACAAAAGCAAGAGCAGCAAATTCTGTTATGGCGTTTGCATAGTTTTCGTCTGTACCATAGAGAGTTTGGCGGCCAATGGATTGAACGTGCCGATAAATACATTGCTTAAAGTGAAAAAAACAGCCATGAACATCTGCATCTGGGAATATTTTACCAGCTGCTGCGATAAATGCTGGTTCAAAATCACTTATTATTATATCAGGCTTCAAGTCTGGTCGCCCAATTGTGATTACTTGCAAGAGCTTTTTATACAGTTGTTCTCTGCAAAAGGTGTTCAGCCCCTATTCCTCGCAAAACAGAAAGAGAATTCTACTTTGTGAGGGTTATAAGCCCTAAGAGCGGCCAAAGGCCGCCTACGCAGAAAGGTGTTCTCTGCAAAAGGTATTCAGCCCCTTTTCGTCGCAAAACAGAAAGAGAATCCTACTTTATGAGGGTTATAATCCTTAAGAGCGGCCAAAGGCCGCCTACGAAGAAAGGTGTTCGAAGCTCAGCCCCTTTATAATCCCTAAGCGCGGCCGAAGGTCGCCTACGCAGAAAGGTGTTCTCTGGAAAAGGTGTTCAGCCCCTTTTCTTCGCAAAACAGAAAGAGAATTCTACTTTGTGAGGGTTATAATCCCTAAGCGCGGCCGAAGGCCGCCTACGCAGAAAGGTGTTCTCTGAAAAAGGTGTTCAGCCCCTTTTCCTCGCAAAACAGAAAGAGAATTCTACTTTGTGAGGGTTATAATCCCTAAGAGCGGCCGAAGGCCGCCTACGCAGAAAGGTGTTCTCTGGAAAAGGTGTTCAGCCGCTTTTCGTCGCAAAACAGAAAGGAGAATTCTACTTTGTGAGGGTTATAATCCCCAAGCGCGGCCGAAGGCCGCCTACGCGGAAAGGCGTTCTCTGGAAAAGGTTTTCAGCCCCTTTTCTTCGCAAAACAGAAAGGGAATTCCACTTTGTGAGGGTTATAATCCCTAAGCGCGGCCGGAGGCCGCCTACGCAGAAAGAAGGTCGTCAAATATCGATCATTACAATACCCAACACATGTGTTGAAGAAGGCTGTGTTGGTTGGATTACTTGCAAGAGCTTTTTATACAGTTGTGCTCTGCAAAAGTGTTCAGCCCCTATTCCTCGCAAAACAGAAAGAGAATTCTACTTTGTGAGGGTTATAATCCCTAAGAGCGGCCAAAGGCCGCCTACGCAGAAAGAAGGCCGTCAAATAGCGATCATTACAATACCCAACACATGTGTTGTAGAAGGCTGTGTTGAGTTGGTATGTGTTGAGTTGGTGTGTGTTTAGTTTGTGTGTGTTGAATTGACCTGTGTTATTTAGACATGTAACCCGTATGAAGCTAACTCAATTTCCAATTTTTGTTTTGCGTGACATTTTGATTTGACGTTTCGCTCAATGAAATCAAATGCAAACGCACGCAAGCCAATCAGTGTTTCCAGAACTTTTTGGGCCGATCGGCTATATTGGCAAAAAAAGTGGCTAAAAACGGCTAAAATGTTTCAACTAAATTCACATGTTTGATTTAAAGAAATCGCGAGTAGAAAGACAAGCAAAATCATTATCTTTTTTTTAGTTTCTAATGGTTATACGTAGCAAAACTTTACACCACTCGCTAAACAAATCACAAAAACAGAGATTTCATTACAAATTATTTTTGTTTAACAAAAGAAACTGTCGTTATACGTACACAGAGCTGGGTAAATGCAATTACATTACAATTACATTCCTCAGTAATTCTTCAATTCCTTCAGTTCACAGCAAAGGAATCGATAACTTTCTCAATTCCTTGATATAATTTTAAATGGAATTGTTTTTATACCCGAGCGCACTTGTGCACAAGGGTATTATAACTTTGTTCACATAACGGTTGTTTGTAACAGGCAAAACGAATCGAGATAGATATAGACAAATGTATACATAAATGATCAGAATGAAAAGAGAAATCGATTAAGCGGTGACTGTCTGTCCGTCCGTCCGTCCGTCNAGTAAAAATTAAGATATCGTAACGAAACTTGGTGCGTGGACTTCTTTCGGGCGTAGGACGGACGGTATTGAAAATGGGCAAAATCGGACAATAAACACGCCTACCTCCCATATAACGATAATTTTCAGATATACGAAAACTGCGATATTTTAGTAAATACTGAAGATAATTCACTCAAAATTGATAATTACAATAATTTTTAGACGAAAAATAAGAATATTATAAATTTTTGAAAAATGGGCGTAGCCACATGTGTATATCTTGGCAACCGCTGCACCTATTTCTTCCAAACTTGGCACAGTTGTTGGCTTTGGTACATCATACCAAATGGCCGAAAAATTTTAAAATCGGACAATAACCACGCCCACATCCCATATAACGATAATTTAGAGAAATACGAAATCTTCGATAAAGCAGTAAATATTAAAGCTAATTTATTCTAAATTGATGCTTGCAGCAATTCTTTACCAAGAAATACGTTTATGATAAAATTTTGGAAAATGGGCGTGGCACCGCCCACTTATGATCACATATATGTATCTCGGTAACTGTTTTACCAATTTATACCAAACTCGGTATGGTTATTGTGCCTGCCACATAAAAGCAAAACGTTCAAAATTATTGAAATCGGACTAAAATTACCGCTTTTCATATAACAGTAAATTTTAGAAATGCTTGAAACTTCAATATTTCAAAATTTAAGGACGCTAGTTTACTCAAAATTGATAAACCCCGAATTACGATGTAGCGGTAGCTTTCGGAATGGTGGAAAACATATATTTAATATTTGCGCCGGGTATTTAATGTTCGGCTCCGCCCGAACTTAAACTTTCTTACTTGTTTTTTTTTTTAATTCCATTACAAGGAATTTCTTATTGTAATTGGAATAATATACGTGCTAGTAATGTAATTTGTTTTCAATTTCTTTGAAAGGAATTAAAAATGTACTTTTTTCCAATTCATTTGAAAGGAATTGCAAATGTAATTGATTTTTTCGAATTCCATTCCTCAAAGTAATTTAAAAAGTAATCGAAAAATGTATAAAAAAAAATTGTTTACTGTTGAATTGCAATAGCTTTGTTAAAGTTCTTGGTTGCTAACTGCCTTGAATAAATAACTTATACGCAAGTAGTATTACTAATTGGACTTTAAGAAAGCTGAATAACTTAAACTGTGGCTGTTAAGTTTATACGGTAACCGCTAAATTTTCCAGATCCTACCGCGAACGCGCTTCGCGAAAGATGAGACCCGTAAATGTCGAAGCAGGCATAACCCGCCCGAATACTTTCATGCTCGCCTTTCTGTGAAGAACAGTCCGGACTATTGCTGCCTTGGGCACTGCTGTTCTCTTGGACTAATTCCTGCGTATCTATAAATATACACTGAATTAATTGTGTATATTAGGTGACAGGTAATAAGGTCAATGGAAATCAGGTCAATTGACTTTATTTCCCACCCTGGTGCGTAGCGTGACGTGGTGTGCGTGCTGACCGCGCGGGGTATGCGGGGCTCGTGCGCGAGCGCGAGCGCGGCGCGTGTGGTGTGGCGCGCTGACGCGGGCCGCCGCGAAGCTAAACAAATTTAATGTTTGAAAGAGAAATAATGTCAATGGATTTTATTTCGTTTTTAAAAAGATAATAATGTCAATTGACTTTATTTCGCACCAGGGTGGGAAATAAAGTCAATTGACCTTATTTCCATTGACCTTATTTCCTGTCACCGTATATTATGGTACCCAAAATGGCGTTTCTTCTGGGGCCTTTGACTAACTGGTATCCTGCGTTACAAATGAGGATAGAGTCCGCTTGAATTACGAGCTCTATTGGACTGGAGATCCTACCTCCTTAGAGTTTTATAAACAAATTGCATTGCTATGGCTAAATTTTGATGATAACACAGCAAGGAGGTTAAAATTACACAAAAAACGCCGAGACACGTAAAATTAATTTTGGGTAGTAGGTTACGGATCTGTTTACCGTTTTTTTAGATAAGGTCATTTAGTCGTTATATTTATTATTAAGTTTGCATTGCAAATGAATAAAATTCAAACTTTAACATGGAAAAAGTTACTCATACGCCATGTATGAGTACGGTCATGTACGATATGGCGTATGAGTAACATTATTTCCTGCTAGTATTTCATACAAAAAACAAGTAAGAGCAGCGCTGCCTTCATACAGCATAGATTTTGTCAATTTTCTCAGTAGACTTTGTATTATTATTTATACAATAGCTTACGAAGTTTATCGGTTTTAGCTGTCCAAATAAATTAGTTTTACATTGAAACCCCATGTCTGAACAATCAGTTATATGAAGGCAACATATAAGTTACAGTGATCCGATCTTTGTTAATTTTACTGTAAACTATCTGTTGATAATGAGTGAAAATAGTGCGAAATATCATGTTTCTAGCTGCATATATTTAGAAGTTATAACAAAGAATCTCATATCTGAACAATCAGTTGTATGGGAGCTATATGTAAAAGTGACCCGATCTTTGTTATTTTCACTGTAAGAATTCTGTTGGTAATCGTTAGAAGTATTGCAAAATTTCATGTTCCTAGCTGCAAAAATAGAGCAGTCATAACGAAAATTCACATAACTGAACAATCAGTTGAATGGGAGATATATGTTATAGTGACCCGATCTTTGTTATTTTCACTGTAAGAATTCTGTTGGTAATCGTTAGAAGTATTGCAAAATTTCATGTTCCTAGCTGCAAAAATAGAGCAGTCATAACGAAAATTCACATAACTGAACAATCAGTTGTATGGACGCTATAGGTTATAGCAACCCGATCATCGCCATTTTCTCTGAAAGTATTCTTTTGATAATGGTGACGACAGTTCAAAATTTTATGTAACTAGCTACTTAAATGGAGGACTTATAACGAAAAATCTTATATCTGAACAATCAGTAGTACGGGTGCTATAGGTTATACTAACCCGATCTTTGTAATTTTCACTCTAAGTTCTCTGTTGATAATGGGTGGAAGTATTGCAAAATTTCATGTTCTTATATGTTATAGTGGTCCGATTCTTCCGGTTCCGACAAATGATTAATACATTATAAAAATACAACCACCTACCAAATTTCATCCGGATATCTCGAAAACTGAGAGACTAGATTGCATACAAACAGACGGACAGACAGACAGACAGACAGACGGACATGGCTAAATCGACTCAGCTCGACGTTCTGATCATTTAAGTATACATTTTAATGGGTCTATCTCTTCTTATTCTGGTACTTACAAACATCGGACCAAAGTTATAATACCATTTCATGCTTATGAAAGGTATAATTATTGCACTTTCACTTAACCCTTGCAAACTTGTTTATTTATCTATCGATTGTCATCGTTAGTAGTGTTTTAAGCCGCAAAGCAAGCAGATATTGCCTAGTCTATACTAATATATATTTTGAAAGCCGTTTTTTTCTGTTCGCAATGCTCGAGAAAGGCCGTACCGATTTTTTTGAAATTTCGAAATCTACTGCAGAGTTTCCAAGGATGTTTATAGGCTAAAAAAAAGTTTCGATATCGAAAGGGGGCGTGGCACCCCCCATGCAAACCGAATTTTTCAAACTGCATATATTTGTGGTAGAGGACTAGAACTGGGTATGGAGATATACAGGGTGTCCCAGAAGTAACCTGCCAATCTTTAGGGGACGGTAGGTGGGGGGTGAGCTCTCTGAGAAACAAAAAAATTTCAGATAAAAGTGTTACCGTTTTTGAAATATTTAAATTTTTTTGAATTAAAAAAAAATCGTGTCTTTTCATGTATTTTCTTTAACTGCATCTGCAAACCAGGCTATACTTAGTAAATTCTTTATGTAAAATACTTCCAGATAGTAACTTCTCCGTACTCAAATGCAATGTAGTTAAAATATATTAAAAACCCATCATAACATTATGACTATTTTGGGATTTTTAACTTTTTGATATTTTCTTCCCCAACTTTGACTATCTCTGGTGAAAAAATGTACTGAGCTATAACTTTACATTACATAAAAAAATGCTCATTTAATAGATAATTCAGAAAGGTGCTTAATATTTCGAATAGAAAAATACAGTTATAGCCGCTTTTGTGGGTAAAGGACTGAGGCAAGCTAGAATGTATTTAATAGATTTAAATTTAAGTTGCTCTTATTACTGACCAATGACATGCTAAATAGTACAAAGGTACATTATTACTTGTTCCTGACATTATTTTGTGTTACTTAACGGAAATAATGAAAGTGGATTTTGTGAAATTGGACCCTTCGAACATTGTGTTATTAATACTATGACAGAGAACAGGCAGTATACGTCGCATGCATATGCGGATATTCACCTAATTTACGGTGAAGCTTGCTGCAATACCAGAGCTTCGCAAAGAATCTATGCAGACAAAAATCCCCAATCGTCGGCATCCGGGCCGTGAAGTATTCGCCCTCGTTCTGCAACGGTAGATGTTGAAGTTGTGTTAGAGGAAGTGGAACTAGGTCCATCGACTTCAGTGAGAATGATGGAAAGACGGACGGGAATACCAAAAACTACAGTTCACAAAGCTTTAAAAGACCATCGATTTCATCCCTACCACATTCAACGTGTTCAGACTCTACAAGAAAGATATTACCTGTCGAGGGTTAGATTTTGCCGTGAAATGTTGCGAATGCATGAATCAGACCCCAACTTTTTTAATAAAATAATTTGGAGCGATGAATCATCATGCAAACGTGATGGTTATTTTAATTTACATAACCTTCACAGTTGGCAGATATACAATCCTCACGAAATGAGAGAAGATCGTTCGCAGTACCGGTACAAAATAAATTTATGGTGCGGTATTTTTAATTGTCAGATATTGGGACCTGTGGAACTGCCGCCAACGCTCAACTCTCACAGTTATTTAGANATATTTTTAATTGTCAGATATTGAGACCTGTGGAACTGTCGCCAACGCTCAACTCTCACAGTTATTTAGAGTT
>NW_016158509.1:124307-128221 GCF_001687245.7 Rhagoletis zephyria | reverse complement strand
TAAAAATTATTATTCTTCCATTATTGCGCATTCTGAAAATTTCTGCATCGTGTAGGTTATAGATAAAAGGCATGGATGCTTTGTATGAATACGTTTAGGATACCAGCCTACATCATTCCGGTTTGACAAAAGTCTTGGACAACATTAACATATGCGAATTCTATTGAAACATAGGGCAAACACAATCTCCCTGTGTCTATTGCATAATTCTAATTCTTTTACCACATACATCTACTCGCCAACAAAATATATATACTATAATAAAGAACATAGCTTTGTTTAATTCCTATCGTTCTCACTTAACCTTCAACACCTACATATTTGCGACTTTAAATACTATCTCGCAATCAAATTCTTTAAACTTTTCCAACAACCTCAAAAAAAGAAAAGAAAACAAAACAACTGCAACTACAGCCTGTCTCTACTGTCTCACCACTTTCAACAGGATGCACCAACAATCAAATTGCAACCAACTGCCAACAACAATAAAAATACCGCAATCCTCTCGCCTACGCAAATACACCATTTATCTGTGTCCTCCTCCCACCAACACCACCACAACCAGCATCTACAAGCACATCATCATCAGGCCATCACACCACAACCACAAGTTCAATCCTCTCCTGCCTTCCTCTCACTCTTACCCCGTTCGCTGTCCTCACTTTCGCTGGGCACGCGCAAAAATAAAATTGATAAAGATTTAATTACTGCGCCATTGAATAATACAACGGATTTTCTACATCATCACCACCAACACCATGCCAACAACAACAATGCGACCACATCACCGCTGCCGCCCTACAATATGTCACAATCGTTGCATCAACCGCAAACACAAACGCAACNACCATGCCAACAACAACAATGCGACCACATCACCGCTGCCGCCCTACAATATGTCACAATCGTTGCATCAACCGCAAACACAAACGCAACAACAACAACAACAGCATCGCAACTCAGCTCAACAGTCGCTCTTCTACCAGCAGCAGCAGCAACAACAACAACAGCTGCAGGCGCGCCTCAAAGAAACGCCAAAATCGTCGAGCTCCAAAAGTAAAAATAAATTCGCCGCTCAAGCGAAAACGCACAGCATACAAGAAGATGTACCGCCGCCGTTGCCGCAACGCAATCCGCCGCGTCAGTTGCAGCTAGACAATAACGGCAACAACGCGGCGGGCGTAATGAGCAATAGCAGCTGCAGCAACAGTGCGTCTCTATTTGCACCCATTTCCGATCTAGACTTGGCTGGCAGTCCGCAAGGTAAATCGCCGCAACCAACTTTGCCGCCACCGCCGAGTGCGTCTGCGCAAAGCAGCGCAGCCGCGGCATCCTCATCACAAAAGAAACGCTCTAAAGCCAAGACGAAAGCGCTCTCCGATCCAAAGATGTCAACGCAAATGTTCCTACAAATGGAGACGTCAGTGGGCGCCAACGCGGCCGGCGGTGCGGCAGCTGATGGCAGCAACTGCGAAACTGATTGCGTACCACCGCCGCTGCCGCCGCGTCAACCCGGCATGCTGGAAGAGTCAGCATCAGCGCATAGAGGCAGTTTCTCGAATTTGAACGTGGCTGGCCAAGGTGGTGGAGGTGGTGGTGTTGGTCCGCGACCGCCGCCCAACAGCATCGACACTCTGCTCAACTATCCGCTCGTGTCCACCTGCACACCTATACATCGCGATAATATGACGGCGGCATTCCCGCTATCGCAGCGCCCCAACATCGTGCAGCAATTGCAGCAACACCAGCAGCAGCAACAACAACTGCAACACAGCAATAGCTGCGCAGGAGCTGCAACAGCAGCTGTAAGTAGTCAAGGAAGGGCATCGGCGCATGTGTCAAATGAAATGGGAAAAAATTTAAGCCAAATGCCGAATGAAAGCTGCACGTAGTCAGAGTTGGTTTGGGATTTTCTACCTAGCTTATCAACAACAAAAATTACTACTACTATTACTTGGTTTATAACCCTCCTCACGCTCACAAAATGCACACAGCTGCAGCGCGCTTTGGCTTAAACTCTGCTGCTTCTATTTACTACTACTACTGCAGCTACAGCAATTGCGGCTTTGGTGGAATTTGTTTTCCCTAATCGACTTTACTATTTTTAATGTAGTTTTTGAAACTTACAACAACAAACAACGTTGGCTGTATACCGTATTTTTGTAATCGTATTTTTTTGGCTGTAGTTTAAAAACACTAACCGGGATTTTCGAGGCAGTTGTATATAAAATTTTCGTAGCGTTGATAACTGCTGAATAATTGGCACTTAGAATTGGCTATAAATAATTTAATATATGTAGTTTACTCATCACACTCACAAATCATAAGTTGTACATAAAAGAATGGTCATATGTAAATTTTAATATTTTTAATAACACTTCTTCCTTCCAATACTAACAGTTATGTTTTAAATTGGTTTTTACTTAAAAGAGTAGTGCAAGAAACGACTGCGAGAAAAATCGCCCCAAATCCACAAGTAAGCTAAATATTTCAATCTAAGACGTATAAAATTTATTAAAAGGAACAAATTTTGCATTTCAGTTCAATACGACAACTAAAAGTTTGGGTTAGAGAAGCCGTTTTTGAAACGAAGAAACTGAAAACTAATTAACTCATACCTTTAGAAATAGATTTAGATTATTCACAAAAATTCCGAAATATCCCGAAAAGTAAAACACGGGAAAAATCACTTCAAGAGCACTAAAACCACTGCCTGGAAAAGATCCGAAAATTGCCGGTTACAATATTTTGTAGCCGAGTGGTTAGAGGTGCGTTCTATTACTCCGAAGGGCCTGGGTTCAAGCCCTGGTCAAAGCAACATCGCAAAAAAAAAATATAGAAAAATATTCTTTCTTAACAGCGGTCGCCCATCGGCAGGCAATCGTAAATCTACGAGTGTATTTCTCCAGTGAAAAAGCTTCTCATAAAATCCATTTGCCATTCGGAGGCGGTATGAACCACAAATTGGAATAGAAGCTCGGCAAAAGTTTAAGCGCCAATATTATTATTATTATTTATTAGGCGTGCTTTTTACAAGCATATGCATACACACATCTACGCTTAACGTGTAAAAAACCAGGCTTCGCCAATTTCCATTTAAAAACAAGTAATTTTGATTTAATCGACAACTATTCATGAGCGCACATAACGTTTGCCGCTCACCACTCCATACAAATTTTAAGCTAAAAAATATCAGGCAAACTTAAAAAACAAACANATAGAGCTATACAAATTTGTGGTTTTCAAGCTTTGTGGGCAATGAAAATGTTTAATTTAGAGTTTGTGGGCTGAGAATCATGTTGCAATTTCTTGCAATTTTTGATTAATAAGCTTTTCTCTTAGAAAACTTCTTCGGGTTTTTTTCCGTGCTTTTCGATTATTGAAAAGAAGCAGTCAACATAGATGCAAAAGAACCGATGTTTGAAACTTTTGCCGCAAAATATTATTAACAGGTTGCTCCTCGAAGTATATGGCACCTACAAGGAAAAAAGGAAAGAGCAAAATTGATATGCAAGTACATAGGTGAAAAATACATTTTTGCATTTTTTTTCACACTTGTACGTTATTTTTTTTTCTTTAACTTTATTCCTTACCTAATTATAAGTAATATACTTAATGTACTAGAGTTTTTACAAATAAATAAGTACAAATTCATACAAATACAAATACACGTGATACTTATACACAAAAGGGACAAGTTTGAAGCACGTATGATTAAAAAACAAATATTTAGCAAAATTGTGGTCTGCTATTTTAAACTTGAATTATTTAGCTCCGCATCCGATAACGGCATATTGGATTCACCGTTTTGAATTTCAAAAATCTGATATCAGATTTGAAATTTGCCATTTTGAAAACCCCACTGATAAGTTTTTGGTGCAAAGGAACAAATTATAAAATTTCGACGCCATATT
>NW_016158509.1:122765-124207 GCF_001687245.7 Rhagoletis zephyria | reverse complement strand
CCTTCAGACCTTTTTGCAAGCATGACTTTTATGGTTACAGTAAAACTCTAAAATTGGTCGGCAAATCATGCTTAAACTGAAAAAAAAATAAAAATTGCGCAGATTTTTAATTATAACCCGTTCCATATACCGAAGAGGCTGAACTCTTCATAAAATAACCATGAATGCTGCGGTCTACCGATTTGTTCTGACCATTTTTCACAACGGCTTAGGAGCCCAATCTCTTGCAGATAAAGAGAAAGATGTACCTAGCAAGTCCCAAGAAATTTTCCGAAGAATAGCTTTGTTTTGTATACTACTATAGAGGGCTACATTTTAAACAGTCAGACATACCGACAGTATGTCTTGTATGTGGAGAGAGATCTTATCACAGAAACCATATATTTACATGGCTATTCAAACCTACGCATCTATTACCTAGGGAAGCTGATGAATCTGCTCTTGTCGTGGGACTTCTATTAAATGACCTTCCAGAAAAACTCTTTGACCCCAAAAAGTGGAGGACTTTTTTGTTCCTTTCTGGTTTGAATACACGCTGTCGCTAAATTTATTTTCAAGTTCAGAGTCTGAAGTAAACGCTATGCCTTCGGTCCATCTTTATTTGATATAAATTTAAATTCATCACGATATATGTATGTACATACATATGACACGTTGGGTCTGGTAGCGTAATATTTAGCATAGCCCCTCACTGAACTTCTCTTCAGCAAAGTAGCTTTTTCATTACTTCCATGAGTAAAGGTATTAAGCAGAAGTGTTTTTCGTAAAACTTTACTAATGCCGAGTATTTTTTTTTTTAGCAAATGAATCGAATAGGAATATTATCCTTCTTATTTCTACCTGTGAGAGTGTGAAAGTGTTGCCTGTTAAATTCAGGACCGGAATTTGCATTGTGTATGGGCTTTGAAGGTTGCGTGACTATCACAGAATCTAAAGACTCGTTTGTTCTATCCAGATATCTGAGCGCGATTCTGTGCTGCCTCCTGAATGGCAGATATTTCTTCTGGATACACCCGTTACCCCTGGATATGCTTTTGTAGAAGCATGTCTTTCATAAAACTAAAACTTCTTGTGACTGACAACTAGATCGTACAATAATTATGGATTTTCAAAATATCTCGATCCCAGCGCCATCTGGCAGCTCCATTTTTCGTAAAAGTATTTTTTAATATGTATGTATAAAAGTTTCGTATACGAAAAAAATCCGGCCATAAATACGGGTTTTCTCAATACATATTTCGACCCCACCAACAAATATATATTCTGAAAATTAACAAAATGAAATATTGCGACCCCAGTGCCACCTTCCGAGTTATTTGGTGATAGCCTATAGTGAGACCATATGCCTAAAGAATAATTTCCATGGTAGAAGTTTAAGAAAAATATAAGTGCAAAAATTGATTCGTCATACCAAAAAAGCGCTTATAGCATCTTTTTTTTTT
>NW_016158509.1:81580-116309 GCF_001687245.7 Rhagoletis zephyria | reverse complement strand
AAAAAAAAAAACGCAAAGAGAAGAGTCATAAAAATCGGTAATATTAAAAAGAATTTAAATAAACTGTTGGGTATTATTCTTTGAAGTCTCTTGGTGTGGAGAGGTCTTTCGAACGGAGCTAAACGTTGAGCTTAACTATATTTTGCACAGCCGTATTAGACGCATTGGGAATATCTGGTTAATGTGGATTTCCCATGCCTGAATCCACACTGACATGGCCAATCAGCTGATTAAAAGTATCGTCAATAGCACCTTGAACGCAATTGTATCCTTCGTATGGGGCAAAGTGAACTGAGTCTCCAGTGTTTAAAAATGTACTCATTCGTACACCCGACAAGCTATTGGAGCTTTGGACAATTCAACTAGTGTTCCGCTGCCTCTAGGACCTTTGTTGTTATTTAGCCTTATTATAGCTGTCCTCACCTCGCCTTCGTCGAAAGAAGGCACGTGTACATTACATTCTAATTTTATGTTGTGAAAATGGTACAACGCCGAAACTGATTTGTCCCCAAACCAAACTTGACAAGGGATGACGGAAGTTCACTCCAAAATAAGTATTCTTACCACCCTGTCGGAATAATCAATCCACACCAACAAATTTTTCTGGATCCTTCATCAAACTTACTACCGGTGTTGCCATTTAATATCGCTAGAAGTATTCCCTCCATATGTCGTATGTATTGACGTCTGTTATCACCTTTTCATGAAGGCGCGGTTTTGAAACCATTCGACTTCTGCCTTCTTTTCCTACTTTTCAAAAAAGATGTCTCCACGCTTCCCTTCTCCACCGTTGTCTGCACGGCGACTCATGTGCTGTATATTTCTCTACAGCAGCGGCTCTGAAATCCTCGTCATATTAGCTGTTTCTGCGTTGGTGTTGGTAATCAACTCCGCCGCAGCCGCATGAAAATATGCAGAGCGGTCTCCCACTACTTTATGCCAGTTACGAAAGTTCTTCGCTACTCACTCCGATTGCAGCCTGGCAACGTGAACAAGTGTACAATTTGTTTCCTGGTTCTTTGACCAGAGGGAACCCAAGTGGCTCTATGAACTTTTCGAGAGTAATGCGAGTATCACTCTGCTGGCAGTAAAAGTTGACTTTTTAGACTGGGGTTTCTAAAATGTCTCTTCGCGCACCCAAAAATGAAAGTCACCAAGCATGATATGCTCATCGTGTTGTTGTAGCTGTAACAGCATACAAATTTCCCAAAAGCGATTTTGAGGTGTGTTGTTGGAGTGAAAATATAAATCTGGGTCGTTTCGCTTACGTAGAATCGACTGTTCTCATCGTGTCAGGAACAGTCCTTAAAGGCCTCTTATAGGCGATCATCGACTTTTATTTGGTTTCACCACTTCGTGCCATTTTTATCCCCATTGAAAGGGAACCGACGTTGCTGTTTCTAATGGAAAGGAGCCAATAACAGATATTTTCTCCTTAATCCTACATATATGTGTGCATATGTTGTGGATCCGTTTCTGGCTTTGTAAGCTCAACTAAAATTCCTTAAGAATGTTCATGGTAATCTAAAGGTTAAGGGAAAAGTCATTATAAAATTCCGTCTTATTTCCACCATATGATCGTAATAGGCAGATAGATAGCCGTCTACATACGAGCATAATGACTAAATTTCACTAGGCTTCAGGTTCTATTCTCGTGGAATTGAGTTCAGTTAGATTTTCGAGATTTTCGCGAGCTTTTGGAATTTTTC
Organism: Rhagoletis zephyria; assembly: GCF_001687245.7. Classification (NCBI taxonomy): domain Eukaryota; kingdom Metazoa; phylum Arthropoda; class Insecta; order Diptera; family Tephritidae; genus Rhagoletis; species Rhagoletis zephyria. The sequence goes on along the minus strand of NW_016158509.1, from coordinate 114,600 downwards.
GAAACTTTTCGGGAAATTTCAATATTCCTTAATCTTTATTTTTAGAGCTTTTTTCCTGACCTCGGAATTTTGTCATATTTCGGGAACTTTAGGGATATTTCGGAAGCTTCCAGGTCTAAAAGTACATAAATATCTTACCATTGCTTTTGTGAAATCCTAAAAAATAAAAATGATAAAAAGAAATTTGCGAATTTTTTGGATGTAAATTCTCTTCTAGATTATTAATACAAGATAGACCGTAGCAGAAAAAAAGGTCGCCACACACTTTCGCATTTTAATTTGTTTTTTTTTTTGTACTCTCACCTTATTAAAGCTCTCCAAAAAATTACTAAACTTTTGCCAAGGAAGAATTTCGACTCGAAGGGAATGCGCCGAATGTCAGTACAGTTAAAGTATGTTACATCGATGTTTTTCCCTCGAAGAGACATGTTTTGGTTCTTCTCAGTTGCTTTCACTAAAAGCATAGACAGACGGCAGCGCTGACCCGGATCACCTCGCTTATTCGAAATTATCTCGGGGGAATTAGAATTAAGTCTTACAGTTAATTTCCAAAAGTCAGATCAAGAGAGTTTTCGATGACAACACTGGTCAAAACCGTCGAAAATATATTAAGCAAACAAAGCAACCGGGTTCGGCATCCGCGATAGCCGAGTGATCAGAAATGCGTACTACAAGTCAGTAGCACCCAGTTTCGAGCCCCATTCCGAGAGATTCTTAAAAATATTTATTACTATTATTATTATTATTTTTTAATTATAAATATTATTTAATTTAATATTATTTTATTTTTTTACTTTTTTATTGTCTTTTTTTTTGTTATTACTCGTTAATCTAATTTATTAGACTTCAATTCTAATTAAAAAGCCCACAACAACTATAATTATGTACATCGAAAAAAAATAAAATAAAACTAATAATTTTAGGAGCAAAAGAGATGAAGCTCGCCAAAAATCGTTGAAGTTATGAAAGGGTGATTTTTTGGTGATTCCAGTAGAACTGTTTCAATAAAATTTAAAAAAGAAGCGCCTTAGGTTCGGCAATTTTTTTTCGCATTGCCTTGCAAAAAAATTTTAGAATCAGGGGTGTACGGCGAATTTTTTGATTGTTTGCTTGTAAGGTGGTACGATCTAATGTACATATGTACACATATTAATCAGATTTTTTCTATGCTTTCGCCGTTCCTACTTCCCGGAAGCAGGTTCTGTCAGTTTTTTGAAATAACCGTCGACTTATGTAATTTATGTAGATTGAAGAATTCAGTTTTCTTTTCATGCATTAAAAAAAATAGCTCGACATTTAAAAANAAGCAGGTTCTGTCAGTTTTTTGAAATAACCGTCGACTTATGTAATTTATGTAGATTGAAGAATTCAGTTTTCTTTTCATGCATTAAAAAAAAAAAATAGCTTGACATTTAAAATTAACTGTAAATATTTACTAACAAATCAGTAAATAACATTCAAAAACTAACCACCACTCAGTTCATATGCACACTTCATAGTTACATTAAAACATACACAAAACCGTAAGTATCCACAAAGTATTCCCTATTCGCTATCTCCAATTAAAGGTCCCTCCTAGAGAGAAATTTTAAATAAGTTCATTAAATTTGGATATTCCTTAAGCTCCACAAAAATCCTTTCCAGCTTTCATACATATTTGCACAACTGTGTCAGGGCTACATTATCCCCTATCCAAAATGAATTGTCCATATCCCCGTCAACAATTCACGTTTTAAATTTATGCTTACAATTTATATTTGCACCCTTCACTTCCCCTTTTTTCGGCATGTTTACTGCATAAGTGCAATATTTATTAAGTAAGATAGAAAACCACACTGTAAATATTTTACACTAGAAATAAACGACATTTTGATAAAGCAGCCCTTAATGGCACTGCAACCAAGAAAATTTTGATTTTTGCATGACCCAATGCAACTTCCCTGTTCTTACCAATATCCGCTCACTTCCTACCCCTCCCGTTACTTTCTGTTTTTGATAAATTTACTTCGAACAAGTTCACCAATTGGGCCCATGCTTTTTCAATAAAAAATGTACCTATTTTTGATTTACTTAGTTCGCAATTGCATGCCTTGTACATTTTTTGTTTTTTGTATATTGGGTAATTGGCGCTTTTATTTTTATATTATTGCACATTTACATTTTACATATGTATTTGCTAAAATCACTCTTCTTCATAATTTTCTAGGTCTTGGGGCAGACGCCACAAAATTTGAATAATCTCAACAAACATAGACGCGTGGTTTCATCACCAGAGAATATGCATCCCAGACATCCAGGTAAATTGATAGATATATATACTAATATTAAACTATTAAGTATTTTTAGAAGATCTTCTGAACGTTTATATGTTCCATATGTAAATGCGTACAAATGTTTGTATGAAAATATTTCTCTGTACGAATAAAGTACGGCACGTGGTTGAGTTTCTGTTCATGGACCGATAGTTCATTCGGGCGATGATCCTCCCGGCGAAAGGGAAATTTACGAAAATGCTATGATTTAATCCGAATTAAGGGAAATTCGAAATTCGTAGTGTCATCGTTGAATGATAAGTGATGACGGGATTGAGCTTAAAATTGCTAAATCTTAAAAATATTACATAAAAGCAGCAGCATATGCTGACGATTGCTTGATAATGGTATCCGGAAATGGAATTGATGACTTGTGCTGGAAAGCAAACGGTTACCTCTAGGAACTTTCCCGCTTCTGCCGCTGCAAGGAACCTAATCCTCTCGCCTACGAAATTCTCGGCAGCTCTTTTCACCACCTGAACAAAAGAGGTCAGACTATAGCTGGGAATTCACGTCGACGGCGAACTAATTCCGACTGTGAACAACCCCAACATACTCGTAGTTACCTTTGACAGTCTGATCGCTATCGCGGCGCACACAACCGTTATTGTCAATAGACTCTAGTCAGAAATATGGCAAGGGAATTGACCTGTCACAGTAGAGTGCCATAGACAAGGACACTCAAACAGCCGTCTAGACTCGCACCACTATTGCCCTACTTTGCTCTGGATACACAGTATGTTAAATTTCTACCTGAGTAGGATAAATTCTAATGTGTCTAACGAATTTCCGACATGCGGAGAGTCACCCCATTACTCGACACGCCTCTTCGCATGGTTACTAAACCCCACTTAACTAACGCTCCCTCCCTCTGGTCTAACCCAGTTGGAGTAAAACACTTCTTGGGCCTGCCGTTGGTTGAGCTTGGCGACCACGTCTGAATGACAAGTCGATGCAGGCAGGGCTAAATAGCCGCTACAACAACAACATGATAATAAATATTTATTAAAGTTGCGAATTTGTTAGAATTTTATATAAAGCTATGCATTCGAATTACGAACTTCTTAAAAAAAAACCGAACAAGTTCTAACATCTTTGTAACTGTTATTTGAATGAATTTGACTGGTGCTACGATGAGAATTTCTCTATTTTAACTTTGTGCACTCAAAGGCGAATTTTAGCCAAAACGTTAAATTTTCAAACCAGACTTCTTTGTGTGTATATACATATGTACTATTTTTACACTTTAATTTACATACAGTTTATCCCTTCGTAATTACGTAAAACTTTCGATGAGGTTCTGCAAATCACAGAGGTAAATAAATAAAAATTCCATCGTTCTGTTTTTTTTTGTGTATTCCATAATTCCATTTTTACGTTTTAGCTTTGTACTCGCATTTTTAGTTTTGTTTTGTTGGGTTTTTTCTTCTTAAGCTCACGATCACTTTCGTTTTTCCTTGACCGTGCAAGAACTCTTCTCTACCATTTCTTCCATAATTTATTTCCTTTTCAGTAAAATGCATTACGCGATAAAATGCATTATTAATATTACTCGAATTTATCTATATTTTTTTTTTGCTTCTTTTTACTACACTTATATCCCTCAACGTGAATTTGTGCATTCCAAAATAATGACTGAAAAATGCCAAAAGTAAAAATTACTTTGAAGATTCTTACGCAGTGAGTATCGCACTAAATTTTGCTAAAGCAAAGCACAGTTTCATCTATCTCCGTGGCAATTAAGCGACTAAATGTGCATTTACGTGAAGCGCGTGGCATCTGTTTTGCTACTCTGGCGGCCGCTATGATCACGGTCAAGTGGGGGAGTAGTATGCACTTACATACATACATATCGTAGTTTAAAGTACAAAACCGCGTATCAACATAATGCAAAACCGCGTACGTGAGGTTGCATAAATAGTTTTGTGAAGAGTAAAAACACTGATACTTCAAAATTGTTCTTTTTTTTATAAAGCAATCGCATTTCTGGCTGGTATATTTCAGGACGAATGGATAAGGCTTGAACCAAGAGCTTCGGTGGGGAAAACCAATTTTTGACAAAAAATGTCAGTTACGCGGTTTTGCAGAACGACGATACGTGGTTTTGTACTTTAAACGACGATATGTATGTATGTAGTCTTTGCAAAAATTGTGAGTGGATATTATTGATTATAAATGTGTAAGTATGTTTGTATATACTTGACTTTGGAACTGAAGACTGGAAGGCCTTTAGCACATTTCATTTGGGCATTTTTATATGTAGAGTATAAAGTTTTAAAACGTAATTCTGATCGTCAAATAGAGAAAATGTTTATACATACAACTAACTTTGCAAGTTGTAATTTTGTTGGATATAAACGACGCCCTACCTCGCTTTAACTAAGTATGTTTTTCAATTCTATAGTAGTTTCAAATTCTAGAGAAAAAGTCTTATTATAAGAAATTTCTCTACAATATTTCTTTCGAGTTTACATGGCTACTCAGTGCAATCGAATATCCTGTCTCAGGCGATATGAAAGTTTTAAGACCGAGCATTATACGCAAAGCACATTCGGTACCACTCTCCAAGTACGGGCGACTAGTTTTAATTCAATTTAGTCCTTGTGTCCATCTCATTCCGAAACCACTGACCTCAATCACATTTCGCCTGATAAATCAAGACCTATGACTTATTTTGAACCATATCAAAACTGCCTATGGTAATTATAATCAGATTAGTGGTATTCACCAAAGTGAGCAAGTGGCCTGGCAGTGTGGCAAAAGAGCAGATTAGCTCAAGCAACGGCTGTTGTCAACAGTCGTCGCTATCTAGATGTAGGGCTTTTCAGTAGTCTTCATATGTCAGTTAAACTTCAATAATTCTTGTCTAACAAGTGAAACTCAATATATGAGTTAGAAATCGTTGTTGGAATTTGAGAAGTTAGCGCTTTTGTAGGTGTATTTAGGTAAGGAGTTGGATGCCTGTAGGAAAATCGATACCAACTAGTTTACCTTCTCTGGCTGCATAGTTACCACTATAACCAAGTGANGACTAGTTTTAATTCAATTTAGTCCTTGTGTCCATCTCATTCCGAAACCAATGACCTTAATCACATTTCGCCTGATAAATCAAGAGCTATGACTTATTTGGAACCATATCAAAACTGCCCATGGTAATTATAATCAGATTAGTGGTATTCACCAAAGTGAGCAAGTGGCCTGGCGGTGTGGCAAAAGAGCAGATTAGCTCAAGCAACGGCTGTTGTCAACAGTCGTCACTATCTAGATGTAGGGCTTTTCAGTAGTCTTCATATGCCAGTTAAACTTTTATAATTCTTGTCTAGCAAGTGAAACTCAATATATGAGTTAGAAATCGTTGTTGGAATTTGAGAAGTTAGCGCTTTTGTACGTGTATTTATGTAAGGAGTTGGATGCCTGTAGGAAAATCGATACCAACTAGTTTACCTTCTCTGGCTGCATAGTTACCACGATAACCAAGTGNGCTTGAACCAAGAGCTTCGGTGGGGAAAACCAATTTTTGACAAAAAATGTCAGTTACGCGGTTTTGCAGAACGACGATACGTGGTTTTGTACTTTAAACGACGATATGTATGTATGTAGTCTTTGCAAAAATTGTGAGTGGATATTATTGATTATAAATGTGTAAGTATGTTTGTATATACTTGACTTTGGAACTGAAGACTGGAAGGCCTTTAGCACATTTCATTTGGGCATTTTTATATGTAGAGTATAAAGTTTTAAAACGTAATTCTGATCGTCAAATAGAGAAAATGTTTATACATACAACTAACTTTGCAAGTTGTAATTTTGTTGGATATAAACGACGCCCTACCTCGCTTTAACTAAGTATGTTTTTCAATTCTATAGTAGTTTCAAATTCTAGAGAAAAAGTCTTATTATAAGAAATTTCTCTACAATATTTCTTTCGAGTTTACACGGCTACTCAGTGCAATCGAATATCCTGTCTCAGGCGATATGAAAGTTTTAAGACCGAGCATTATACGCAAAGCACATTCGGTACCACTCTCCAAGTACGGGCGACTAGTTTTAATTCAATTTAGTCCTTGTGTCCATCTCATTCCGAAACCAATGACCTTAATCACATTTCGCCTGATAAATCAAGAGCTATGACTTATTTGGAACCATATCAAAACTGCCCATGGTAATTATAATCAGATTAGTGGTATTCACCAAAGTGAGCAAGTGGCCTGGCGGTGTGGCAAAAGAGCAGATTAGCTCAAGCAACGGCTGTTGTCAACAGTCGTCACTATCTAGATGTAGGGCTTTTCAGTAGTCTTCATATGCCAGTTAAACTTTTATAATTCTTGTCTAGCAAGTGAAACTCAATATATGAGTTAGAAATCGTTGTTGGAATTTGAGAAGTTAGCGCTTTTGTACGTGTATTTATGTAAGGAGTTGGATGCCTGTAGGAAAATCGATACCAACTAGTTTACCTTCTCTGGCTGCATAGTTACCACGATAACCAAGTGAAAAAAAAATAAAAATAATAAACTATTGACTCTTCTTCATTTTGTTAAATGCCTAGCCGAGCTTTTCATTTGATTTGTGGTGAGCGCCCTGATGTTGCCACACAATTAAGGGGGATGGCAGATGTTTTCGTGCTTTTTCATGGCGCAAATAGACTCGGAGGCTTGCCATTGCCTGCCGTTGGGTGACCAGTTTAACACGCACCTTTTATCGTTCCATGCCAACAAGGCCTACCACGAATTGAAGAAGTAAAACTGCGTGTATGCTTATTTTGTTTTCTAGTTTTTTTGCATAAACAAAAACAAACATTTTTTACCGTTAAAAAATCTAGCAAATTATGGCATTGTGAACCCTCTAAGTAATTCAAGTTTTCCCAACAGGGATGCACTGATATGGTATGTATGTATGCGCGAATGATACTTACATATGTAGTAGCAGCATTTAGTCATTGGTCCAACGGTTTGTCGACGATCATCTTCCGCTACAAAGCAAGTCGTCAGTTTCTGTTTTGTTTCTGCCATTATAATTTCCTGCATTTAAACTGATATATATTTTTGCATCTGTTTGCTTTTGGTTTTTATGCGCCATGCTTGCAATTACATATATTAACCCTTTGTGATGTAAACATTAAAAATGAATGTGGAAAAAAAACTAATTTTAAAAGACAACGCTGAATTTCCTTCCAGCAGATACTAGTAAACGGCAGAGTAAAGGGGATAATTCCATTGCCACCCATGCTGCTGGGTCCAAAATGAACTCTAGTGTGGAGGAAGCGTATTCTCTGAGGCTTCCCAAACATAGATGTCTATTGTATTAACTACCAAACTATGCTAGCATCTTTCCAGCAGCACATAGAAAGAAACTCTTGGTTGTTAAAAATTAACAACAACGACGAAGTAAAAAGGCCGTGCGTATTTTCAGTCCGAAGTGCTGTCCCTCGAAACTCTAGCGGATTGAAAGGTGTCGTTGGGCTCAACCATTCGCGGCTAAAAGGGCTTTCCCATGCACCATCCCATGATGTGACTGCAATTTTGAGGCTTGTAGGGAAACGGTTCCCTATATCTGCGAAGAACCAACTCTGTCTCATAGCAGATACCATGCACTAAAATGTCTTTATACAAAGTGCAAAGGACGATTCCAATGTTTTCATAGCCAAATACATCGACAAATATTCCTAAATGCTTTGAAAATAACAGCAGGTACTCCTAACAGCAGGCAGCTAACGTCAAAGGCCTCAGGGGAAAATCATTGATAATTGATTGAAATGGTGCTCCGCACGTTAATTAGGTTCTGGGCATTGCTGCCGAAACTTATAAATGGAAAAGCCTTAAATAGATGTTAAGATTTCCCTGGTGGGTAACTCCATGTAGATACTAAAGCAATAATCCAAGTCGGACGGTGGAAGGTCCAATCTATATGGTGGAGCATGTTACTGAGGGTGTACGTGGCGTATGCGTAACATGCTTTACTGCTCGCATTTCATACAAAAAATCTATGCGCATTTTGATTTGACCAATCATTATTTCGTATTTATCCATCGATTTTCTTCATCAGTAACATGTTTTTTTTTTTTTTGTGTAACAGAACAGGCTTTAGTACAAATGCCAAAAATTTGGCATAGAACCTGTTATTTTTTAAATTTTTCTTTTGTTAAAATTTGATTTTTTTTTAATTTTTCGTTAAAAAATAAAAAAAGCTGGAATGATTAATTAATTTGTCAGAAACTATAAGCCCTGTCGGAAAGTGATGTATACACGGTTTATGGAGAATTTCATTGGCTTTTATTTGCCGTATTTTATGTTACGATTTTTAAATTTACTCGTAAGATATTATTTAAGCTGAATAACCGAGCAATTCTACATACAGATTGGATAGTGGCGTCTGGAGAACAAAAACCAAATTAAAATTTGTGATCCAGTGTTATTAAAGATTACTAAAATTAGCCCAATGACTGAATAGCTGTTCCATGTTTTTGTTTAAGTTTTTTTGGGTAGCTTACCCTGGCGCTAAACGAAATCATTATGGGTAATTTTATGATGGATTTAACTCTCTTAAACTCGACCGAATGGTAAACTAGCTCTGCTACAAATTAAGATAGTATAGTGAGAGTGCCCAGACTTTCAAGGATTTCGATAGTTTTTCAAGTTCAAAAGAATACTTCTACAACTTTTTTTTTCTACTCGTATAACGTAATACATATTTTATTGTGTAAGCGAAATAGATCCAAAAGAGAGCCAGCAAACGTTGTGATCTTATTTGGCAAAACCGCCCCCTTTGAAACTAGGTAAAAATTCTGTCTTAGTAGATTTGCTTTTTGTCTTCATACATACATATTCGAACTTTTATTTACCTCTGTTTGATGCGGCTGAATTATTGAGATTTGTTACGGTATTGCCACATGCACCACAAAGGGTTAATGCTCTGCAATTGTAAACTCAAAATCTGTTTTCACTGTGCTGTTGGGCTGCTGCGATTCGTCTATTAGTTTTTTCATTGAAATCATACGGCTTAGTTGAACGCGTCGTTGTTTTACTTATTTAATTTATAATTTGTTAATCAATTAAAAAATATTGTTTTCCTTTTTTTGCATTTTGCCACGAGTTCATACATACTTCATTATCATATTCCGTATCCCAGTTTTGTGTTTTACGGTTTGTTGAATAAAAGTGGTTTAGGTTTAATATAAATTATTGTTATAAGTTTTTTTGTGATGTCATTTTTAGTGTTTACAGTTGTTAGACACTAATTATTGCTCTGCGAAATTTGCGCATTCAAGGGTTTATAGAAGTTATCTAATCGGTATAAAATTTTTGAATGTGTCCAAAACTTGACAAGCTGCTCGTCCTCGAGTGCGAAATTATCAGTATTATCGACAGATGCTGGGGGATTTACAGACCTGCACGAATTCCTAACGGCCCACCTAATACTTCCTTCTCATGGGATTACCTGCCAGATGAACGCGAATTATCGAAAAGATCAGAGATATCCCCCATGTATGACAACCACTAATTGATTGGTTGGCAAGGTTAGGTGTTACCCCGGTGATCTGACTTAGGCATCAAATCAAAGTCGAAAAAATTCTCTAAATGTAAGTTCAGGAAACTCGATACTCCGCGTTGTTAAAAATATCCTCCTGAATCAATTGTAAATAGGAAGCTGCGTAAACTACTAAAAACCTACAACACAGTTCAACTAGAATAAATTGGGTATTGCCAATTTAGTCTGCAATTTATTCAGCATTCTTCGGTAGGTAAGACTAATGTGAAGTGAAAAGTAGGCTGTACAAATTGCATAAAATTAGAGCCTCAAAAGCAATTGTTTCCGACGCGTCGGTATATCCTAGTTGATGTTGAGTACCCTAGCTCACCAAGTTTCACAACCTGTGAATGGGTAGGCTCAGCATTCTTTACTAGTAGAAGTCTAGGAAGGTGGTTACACTACTGAAACCTAAGAAATCGTCCCACAAACGAAAGTTGTATCACCCAATGACTACTTTCCCCAGTAGTGAAGATACTTGAGGCCATGCTACTCCCGTAATTCATGTACTACCTGACCCCGACGATACATTAACATGGATTCCGTGAAGTGAAAATTACCATCACTATTGGAGCTACTTCTGTGAATGTTATATGAGATACGTATTTCAGTCACGCATGCACTAAAAGTCCTGAGTAACGACAATTTACGCTGTATCCTCCGGCAGACAAAGCCAAACTTCGAGTGACCAGTAGGCGCCACAAACTGTCAACACCTAGTGCGCCTCTTGCTTTCACCGGGAATGCAAAAGCCTCCAAAGCCTTAGGACCACAGATTATGTATGCTGATGCTGAAAAGATTGGGTGCTGCGGGTTGTCCCACGCCTAAACTGGGGAAACCGGGCAAAAGGGGGAGTCTTATCGTCCGATAACCCTCTTTTCCCGGCAGCAAAGACACTATTCTATTTCTATTGGACTCGTCAAGATATTTTACCGATCCTTTATCAGCCCTCTTGTTACTACACAAGTTCCTATGTTCGTATATGGGGACTGGTTAAATGTTGTTGTTTAGCCGTCGTGAAGAATGGTTTGAGAGACATGTGAAGAGGTTGTTAGTATCGTGCGGCTTAAGCAGAGTTGGCTCAATGGAACGCGAGAATTAGCAGGCAACTAAAGCTCTTCGTCTGGTACAATCGTCAGAGAGCAGTAAAGATCCCTCTTATGCCTTGGAGAGTTGTGGAATGCAAAAATGATGCATTCACAGGAAGAAAGCATCGCCGTCTGTTGACCCATGGTTATTTATTTCTAAAATTTGAGGGGAGATCCTTAAATAGTACACTTGTTTGTCGATCTTTCAGATGATCACCCTTTACAGTTTCAATCCCTGTAGGCGAGGGAATGTCTGAATATGCTCTAGTAGCCTTGCCATGACAGTCGGTTGGTTGTGACTCGTGGTTAGAATGACGCGTTCGTGAAATCATTGTTGTTGTTAAAGCGGCTACTTAGCCTAGATCAGAAAATTTCGTTGTCAACCTCAACTAACGGTAGCCCAGGTACAGCGTCGCGTCCAATTTTAGTTGAATATATATACTCCGGGGTCTCTTCCTTTAATTCGAAGAGACGAGCCTATGGGAAGGTGTAACAACATTTCCACGATAGCCAGTTCTACTTATCAAACTGGCTTGAGTTTTACGCGAGCAAGGACTATATTTTTGGGATCTAACCCTGTTCAGAGATTCTTGTTGATCTGGTACCGTGGAACAGGCTGGTGAAATGTCCGTCATTTTACGGGCTGTCTCTGCCTCAGCCCTTTCTAGAAGCAAGTTTTTTCTTAGAATCAAGGTTGATCCATTTGATTGTAGATCGACTGAAGTATTTATTTAGTTATCTGTTTTTGGGGTTTTTTTTTTGAAAGTAAGCAATTATCTCGAAGCTGGAAGTCTTTGCTCTCTTACGCGTNTTTTTTTTTTTTTTGAAACTAAACAATTATCTCGAAGCTGGAAGTCTTTGCTCTCTTACGCGCATATAATATCGTAATAACTACTTACAAAACCGCATTTACTGTTCGCTAAATATTCTGAACAAATTCTGCACTCTCTTTTACTATTTTAATAAAAAAAAATCCTTTCGAATTCTCAGATCGCTTCAACAAAACCACTTCTGGTTCCTGGGAGCTCGCGGAGAAGGATGACGAAGTAACACCGCCTGGCACACCGCCGCCCCCGTATCTGAACATGTCTGGCGCGGAAGAGCAACAGCATTCGGCGCATGACAGTAGTGGTGGCGGTGGTGGCATATTTATCGAATCACATCACTTTACACCACTCGCTGGCGCAGCTTCACCAACACCACCAATCACCACAACCATCGCCACCGCACATTCCAATCGCATTTTAGCCGCACAAACGAACGCCACCCAAAAGGAGATCATCTCCATGGAGGACGAAGATGCTTCCGATCAGGAGGGTCCATTCATCGATGAGAATGGCCCCTTTAACTATCTGCAACGCTTGCTTGAGTCAGAGAACGTCGCCTTCCTGGCGGTCTTTCTCAACTACGTGCTATCCAACTCGGAGCCGGCGCCGCTGCTCTTCTACCTAATTACCGGCCTGTATAAGGAAGGTACGGCCAAAGATATGCGCAAGTGGGCATATGAGATACACTCAACATTCCTGGTGCCGCGTGCGCCGCTCTCCTGGTACCGCAAGGATGAATCGCTGGCGCGCGAGGTCGACAATGTGCTGCAAAGCGAATTCGATAAGGTGGAAATTTTACGTAAAGTATTCTGGAAGAGCAGAAAGTGTGCGCGGGATACGATTTGTGCGCAGTTGCGTGAATTCCAGCAGACGCGTACCGAAGGTTTGGGCACAATTTATGGGCCGACCGATGCGCAACTGGCAGAGGCACGCGGCGATAAGCAACGAGAGCAGCATATCTTTGAGGAGACGCTCATGCGAAAGCTGCAGGTGTTGATGTGAGTTAATTAAGAAAAATCATGCTTCATTCGGGTGATTCATCAAAAGAAATTGCAGTAGTATTTAAAATTTTTAATTTTTTTACAAATGTAGTAACGTTTTTCTCCATTGCAGTGAAGAATATGAAAAAGACTTACCTCTAGAGGATCCCAAGAAATTGGCGCTTTGCTCGGCGTTATCAACTGTAATACATCGTATATTTATAACACGCTCGCATCCGAACAGTATTGTGGATCGTGTGCATCACTTTGTTAGTCGTGAGAAGAGTTTCAAATCGCGTCTTATGGGCAAAAATCGGAAAGTAAGGCACATATCTAAGATATACTTTAATTATTTGTATACAAAATTGATTTTTTTCTTTTCAGATGATTGTTCGTGGTCATCCATTGGTATTGCGACAATACTACGAAGTGACCCACTGTAATCATTGTCAGACAATTATCTGGGGTGTGAGCCCACAAGGTTACCATTGTACAGGTGTGTTGAGGATTTACCTTATATCCATCTAAGCTTAAAATTTGTATATTGAATTGGAAAAAATATATATCTGGAAATGATTACTATCTCATTGAATGATATCACCGTTCCTTAAAATTAAAAGAAGCCTCACACGTATATTTTAAGTAAGCTAGTAGAGATTCATAGGTCTGACCGAATTGTTCTCAAAACTGTTTTACATTTTTCGAACACCTTAATATTCTTCACTTTACACCAAAAAAGCCTTTGCGGTCATTGAACCTATTTTTTTTTTAGTTGGCTAGTTCCAATGCTTCCTAGTCACCACCTGTGTTATAATAACCGTGCTTTACCGCTATTCTGATGATCTTCTCGTGGAAAATTAGTTTTTTTTTTCTAGGTAAATTCTAGCTTGCTTGGGCAAATTATTTGATTTCCTGATGAACGCATCGCATTCGCTTAAAGTAACTTCCGTTACGAATCCACAATACATCAGACCTGAGCGTTCACACATTATAGGGAAGTTCTATTCTTGGTACATGTTTGTCATTATAGTTACTATATACTATATCATATATAGTTGAGACAGAGTTCTGTCTTCTGTAGATTAATTTGATTAGTTTAACAGGGCATCACTGTGACACCGATCAGATTTATTCCCCAGCGAAGAGGGAAGCTATTATTGTCGACGATGCTATTGCTAATAAGGCCGCCTCGATGTCAAAGTACAATATATTTTCTCATAATTTTTTTGGCCGACTCTAATGTAAACTTAAGTCTTGCATGTTTTAAAGATACCTAAAACTTCACTTGGAAGGTTCNTGCTTTACCGCTATTCTGATGATCTTCTCGTGGAAAATTAGTTTTTTTTTCTAGGTAAATTCTAGCTTGCTTGCGGAAATTATTTGATTTCCTGATGAACGCATCGCATTCGCTTAAAGTAACTTCCGTTACGAATCCACAATACACCAGACCTGAGCGTTCACACATTATAGGGAAGTTCTATTCTTGGTACATGTTTGTCATTATAGTTACTATATACTATGTCATATATAGTTGAGACAGAGTTCTGTCTTCTGTAGATTAATTTGATTAGTTTAACAGGGCATCACTGCGACACCGATCAGATTTATTCCCCAGCGAAGAGGGAAGCTATTATTGTCGACGATGCTATTGCTAATAAAGCCGCCTCGATGTCAAAGTACAATATATATTCTCATAATTTTTATGGCCGACTCTAATGTAAACTTAAGTCTTGCATGTTTTAAAGATACCTAAAACTTCACTTGGAAGGTTTTTGTAGCCTTTCCTAGACATAAACGCTTAGGTCCAATGAAACCGTAAATTCCCCAAATATTCCGGTCTATGCTAGCGAACCGATTCGAATTTCTATTCGACCCTGACTTTCACTTTAGCAGCGCATTCTTTTTTATATTTTTTACTGCAACGAATTTATCGAAATTAAATTTGAACACTCGGTTTCATAAATAAGATAGCTCTGTTCACACAAATCAGTGCGTTCTAGAATGGTACTGAGTATACATGGGCGTACGCAGAGCATGATTTAGGTTGGACTGAGATTTTTTTAATGTAAATTTTATTAGAAAAGTTAAAATATAGCTAGTAAAAATTTATAATAATTTATCTCATTAATTTTTCTCTTTTTAACCGACTTCAAAAAATGGAGGAAGTTATAAATTCATCGAAATATTTTCTTTATGAATGTTACCGCATAGCTTGGACCACATNAGCTCTGTTCACACAAATCAGTGCGTTCTAGAATGGTACTGAGTATACATACATGGGCGTACGCAGAGCATGATTTAGGTTGGACTGAGATTTTTTTAATGTGGATTTTATTAGAAAAGTTAAAATATAGCTATTAAAAATTTATAATAATTTATCTCATTAATTTTTCTCTTTTTAACCGACTTCAAAAAATTGAGGAAGTTATAAATTCATCGAAATATTTTCTTTATGTATGTTACCGCATAGCTTGGACCACACTAACCGATTTCGATAATTCTTTTTCTGGTGCCTCAGGGTAGGTCCCATAGTATTTTGGTTTAGATTGCCGGAATATTTTTTTATGTTGGATGAGGTGGTACCTCAGAGGTGGTCCCATCTTAATTTGGTTTAGATCCGATTATTGGATCATGAAGAAATTAACGGCAATCTTAAAGTTTTATATGAGAATTGAAGTCGGTTTTGTTTTTTCGCTAAAAAATTACTTGATTATTTATTTGTTCGTTTTTGTTTTTTCTACAAAACCTCTGTGAACGCTAAGCATACCTAAACCTAAGTTCAAGTGCAAACTAAGAGAAAATATTAAAAGATAATAGTACCTTTTTTTAAGTAAATGACTGTTTATCAGACTAACAAAAGTAAGCTGAAAAGGACGATAGGAGGATGATAAAATTATCAAGGAACAACCTGCAGTTTACCAAAACTACCGGAATGGATGTGAAAACACCCAAAGTCTTGATTTATTGCATAAATTTTTTGAATTGGAAGATGATTATGAATTCATAGAAAGAAACTTACATTGAAACTTTGGAATTTAGGACCTGCGTACGCCCATGTGTCTAAGGTATGGAGGCGCCAATATCAATGCGGTGGTGTACAAATGTAAATAGTGACGAATGTTTTGTGACTTGATGCAAAGGCNAGTAAATGACTGTTTATCAGACTAACAAAAGTAAGCTGAAAAGGACGATAGGAGGATGATAAAATTATCAAGGAACAGCTTGCAGTTTACCAAAACTACCGGAATGGATGTGAAAACACCCAAAGTTTTGATTTATTGCATACATTTTTTGAATTGGAAGGTGATTATGAATTCATAGAAAGAAACTTACATTGAAACTTTGGAATTTAGGACCTGCGTACGCCCATGTGTCTAAAATGGTATGCAGGCGCCAATATCAATGCGGTGGTGTACAAATGTAAATATTGACGAATGTTTTGTGACTTGATCCAAAGGCCAGATTATGGTGTGCTCAGCTAGTCCAAACTGAAACAGGTCTGTTCCACAAGAGAATACAAAATATGACCTCTAACTCTTAGAGATAAACGAAGTTTTTCTAAGGCTTGTGAACAAAGCCAAATTTCTAGGCATCAAATTGTATGAGAAGCTGAACTAGAAAAGGGAATATTTCTCAGAGTGGCGAAAATGCTTCTAAGATCTATACACGCGCAAAGGAACCACAGGCAAAAAATGGGTTTTGAACCTATACATCAAGCTTTGGTGTAAGCAGCAATTGTTGTAAGATCAACTCTTCTATGTAAGGTAATTTTAATCAGAGCAATTCCATATTACACTCAGAAGATCTTTTCGGATCCCCTGGGACAATAGCCTTCAATTATTAACGCTCTGCGTGGATATATGAAATACACAGAAACATGAAATCGACACTNAGTCCAAACTGAAACAGGTCTGTTCCACAAGAGAATACAAAATATGACCTTTAACTCTTAGAGATAAACGAAGTTTTTCTAAGGCTTGTGAACAAAGCCAAATTTCTAGGCATCAAGTTGTATGAGAAGCTGAACTAGAAAAGGGAATATTTCTCAGAGTGGCGAAAATGCTTCTAAGATCTATACACGCGCAAAGGAGCCACAGGCAAAAAATGGGTTTTGAACCTATACATCGAGCTTTGGTGTAAGCAGCAATTGTTGTAAGATCAACTCTTCTATGTAAGGTAATTTTAATCAGAGCAATTCCATATTACACCCAGAAGATCTTTTTGGATCCCCTGGGACAATAGCCTTCAATTATTAACGCTCTGCGTGGATATATGAAATACACAGAAACATGAAATCGACACCCCATGTTAATATGTGTATTTTTATTTTCTTCACCTATAAAAAATATTCTGGATCCTGGCCGATTTCCCTAGATGACTAAATCTGTAGCTCCCACAATAGTTGGGTTACAATACCGGGACGACGAATAATTGTTTCTAGAGAAGGACTGTCCCTTGGGTTCCTGGCCGCAGGAACATGGGTGGAAACCACATTTCTAAGGAATGTATCAGTACCTTTAAATGAAAAGGAGGTTTTGGAATTAATTTTTACTTAAGTTTATGAAAGGTGGAGTTAAAACACGGTCGGTCGGAACTCGTATCGTCTTCCCGGGGGTGTTTTAGAAACTTAAAAGACTACCAAACAGTTCTTTTTCTTCTATGAAAATCACTGAAACCAGGAAAACCTTGTTCAAACCCCAATGATTCTCATTGCCTTCGGACCCGGATCCTTTCAAATTTTCATTCCCGATTATTACTCGTAAGTAGCTGCCTCAGGTGGTGCAATATCAAGGGTCGGGCTGTACGTCCAGTGCTCTTTTTGTGATCAGTTCCATCCATTCACCTAAATAATCTATACCAATATATATTTTGAAAGCCGTTTTTTTTTGTGTTCGCAAAGCTTGAGAACGGCTAAACGGATTTTTTTTTTAAATTTCGGACAATTGCCGCAAGCGTCCCAAGGATGGTTTTAGGCTAAAACTACATATGTAAATGGGGCGTGACACCTCCTATACAAACCGAATTTTTTCATACTGCATATCTCTGGAAGTGTTCATGGTAGAGTTCTGGAACTGGGTATGGAGATATACGAAATCAATCGCATACTCTTGGAGAAAAATTGGAGCTATTTTGAAAAAGGGGGCGTTGCACTTCCCATACAAACCGAATTTTCATGCTGCATATCTCTGAAAGTGTTCTTGGTAGAGATTTGGAACTTGGTATGGAGATATACGAAATCAATCGCATACTCTTGGAGAAAAATTGGAGCTATTTTGAAAAAGGGGGCGTTGCACTTCCCATACAAACCGAATTTTCATGCTGCATATCTCTGAAAGTGTTCTTGGTAGAGATTTGGAACTTGGTATGGAGATATACGAAATCAATCGCATACTCTTGGAGAAAAATTGGAGCTATTTTGAAAAAGGGGGCGTTGCACTTCCCATACAAACCGAATTTTCATGCTGCATATCTCTGAAAGTGTTCATGGTAGAGATTTGGAACTTGGTATGGAGATATACGAAATCAATCGCATACTCTTGGAGAAAAATTGGAGCTATTTTGAAAAAGGGGGCGTTGCACTTCCCATACAAACCGAATTTTCATGCTGCATATCTCTGAAAGTGTTCATGGTACAGTACTGGAACTTCGTATGGAGATGTATATGAAAACAAGCCCATACTCATGGAGAAAAGTGGGGCTATTTGAAAAGACGACGTAAGCCCTATAAACGTACCGACTTTTAGCTATCTTTAAATGTATTTCTAATTCTTCTGTAGGTGTGTTTGAGAGTAAAATCCTCCTACACATGTGCCCGGTTTTTAACGAAATTTGTGTGTGTTTGAGTCTCTGAATGGTTTAGTTTCACAATTTAACCCGCCAGTTGACGCTGTAGTTGAGTTATTACTAAAAATCTAATTTATGATCCGATTTGGCTAATATTTAAAATATGTATTGGCTATGGTAAGAGAAATACTATTGCCGAAAAGTGCTGCCAAGTGGCGTTGGAGTCGAGTTATTACTTAAAATAGCCAAGTGAGAAAAAGTGCCGTGAATGTCAGATTAAATCGACCTGTTGCGCCATTGGGTATATGGAACTTTCCTGTGTTACGGTGATTTTCCAATGTTATTATGCGTTCAAGGTTTTAAGGTACTTCGTGTGAAATAAGTATATGTATATAGTATTTCTGTAGAACAATGATACGCACCCATTTTGAAATTGCCACCAACTATACTATAAAGCTTCTAGGACAGATTCACTATACAACGGGGTCATTGTTGCTGCCAGGGAGTGAAGAGGAAAAAATTCTTCAAATTCATTTCGTTTTCCGAATAACCGTGCCATGAAATGCTGCACAGTTGGAGAATTTCAAGAACTTCTTCACGGATATAATACTTCCCTTAGCTTATTTAAATCGGCAAATGACTAGCAAACCCTAATCTTGGCAGATAAATGTGCCAATGAAAATCGTAAACGTGAATTGCTGGTAAAAATGTTGGACCAAAAAGTTTCAATAAAAGAATACAAATTTTGGGCGGTACGAAGTTTGCCGGGTTTGCTAGTCTATTAGTCTCGATTGTAGTATCATAGATTGTACTATAAATTGATTATGATTTAAAAATTCTTAAAATCGATTTCTTAACCTGTTCTTTTTTCTTCTCTACAGACTGTAAATTAAATATTCACCGTCCCTGTTCGAAAGTGTTAGATGAGAATTGCCCAGGTCCGTTGCCGCAGTCGAAACGAAAAGAACCACATAACGATAACAAAATCAGCAAATTTATGGGAAAAATACGGCCGCGGACATCGAGTGACTTTATTTCAAGTGAGTAAACGAAAATCATAGTTATGATGAAATATTACTAACCATAAATATTTTCTTTTTAGTGGAAAAACGCGCACGTCACGAGGAAGATTTCGATCCCACGGATTTTGCAAATGGTAAGTTTAACTGGAGAAAATTAATATTTTTAGGAAAAACTTTTTATTTTGTGAGAACCACCTGTAAATAAGAGGAGACGTTTGTAAATGGGTTTTCGATATTACTACGAAGAAGTGGAAATTTAGTACATACATAAATAACAAGTAATTTTTAAGCAAAAAACAAAACCGAGATTATGCGGTAACATACATAAAAAAAATGATTCGGATGAACTGATAACCTTCTCCTTTTTTTGAAGTCGGTTTAAAATTTGTTTCATTTGCTTGAAATTTATCATTTATCAAGCTCAAGATCACTCTGTTCAAACTTTAGAATACATACCAAAACTTAAGGAGATAAAACCAAATATTTTTGAGTAAATAATTTATTCTGTGCGTAGGTATGCTATGTGCTCAGTTGGAAAAATAAGCAATAAAAAACCAAGGAGCCGTTGGCTGCCATAAAAAAAGCTTCTCATAAAAACCGTTTGCCATTTAGAGATGCACAGTGGAAAAAATCATGTTGTGGCAAAAAATCTGCCTACTGTTCAAATCTGAATGGATTTGGATATCTTTTTTTTTAATGTTTGTTTTTAACTTACTTTTAGCGCTGCAGCTGCGCCCTTTTTTGAATAGTGACAAAATAATCTCACAAATTTAACCCAAATTACAGGCTCTAGTAAAAACTTTTAAAATTTTATATCTAGTCTAGTAAAATTTTAACTTTTATGACTGATGGAGGATTCCCAAATTTCTAAAAAAAAAAACAAAAAAAAGCGTTGTCCAAATGCTCCTATCGGAGTGCATCTACTGCTATCGGAGCAACGTCCGAACGCTGATACTCATACTGCCGCAACTAGTGTTGAGTGCTTTGTGAGTAATTTATTTTTGTTTTCATTTTAGACACGCAATGATGAGAAATTTTGGCAACATGCGCGTTTGCTTTTGCTCTCACAATCCCTACGACGCTCTCGATATGTTGCTTTCGTTTCATTATCCCTCTCAGTGGAAACTCTCTCTAGACATTTGTCGCGGCACCCAAGAGGTGCGCATCATATGATTTACCGGCTTTTTCAAGTGGCGTCAATAACAACCCCAAAAAGAGTTTTTTTTTTATTTGTGTTGTTGATAGTNCGGCTTTTTCAAGTGGCGTCAATAACAACCCCAAAAAGAGTTTTTTTTTTTATTTGTGTTGTTGATATATGTACTGTATGTATTTGTTGGTTACGAAAGGATACGGGCAATGACTGCGACAACAGCAAGGACGATGTAATCTAATGCGTTACTTGATAAGTGAAAGCATTAAATGATGTTTCTGAGGGGAAATTTTTTCCTTGAAAGTAATACAATGTTTCAAAGTAATTGATTTGAAAACTTTTGCTTTAACAAAAGTTGATTAATTGAGAGAACGAAGTCGTTTAATTATGAGCAGTGGTGTGAATAAAAAATATGTACTTATGTACAGTCAGTCAATATTTTTTAAATATGTTGTTTTTCGCCAAATTTTTTTTAATAAAAATATGGTTGATTCTACAATAAAACCCCCAGAATCAGAGTTCCAACCTTCAGCAAATTTTCATTCAAATATCGCACTTTTTGTTTACACTTTTTCTAAAGTTGAGTATGCAGTTTTTTAGCCCATGCACGTCCGAGGAAATAATTTTCGTAAAGTTTTTATATGGAAAAAATGAGCGACACCTCCAACAAAAAAAATTGCCAAAAATCTATGGTAATTCCCAGCTTCCTCAGACGTGCACTTTATCATACTAATATTGAATGGGCTAAAAAACTGCATACTCAGCTTTAGAATTGAAATAAAGAATGTAAATAAAAAGTGCAATATTTGAATGAAAATATGCAGAACTTTCTTTAATTTTGCACCAGGTTTGGAATTCTGATTTTTGGGGTTGTAGAATTAACTATATTTGCATAAAAAATGAGCGAAAAATAAAATATTTAATAAACTGTGGTCCGTATTGCAAAAAACTCTGTACCTAAACTTTATTGATTTACTATATGTACATACTATACATACATATATGCATTTCACCTTATATTTTTTTCTTACTGATTGTTAAAAATATTAATAAATGCATTTCATTTCCTTTTACTTACTCGCGTTAAAGTAAGCTTCCAATTGTCGGTTTCGCCAGCTATTTCAGTGGAAAATGATTTTTTCATTTCTACTAGTTTTTACATTAAATTCAAATAAAAAATAATAATGTTTCATTTAAATTGCTTTCGTGAAACTGACTATAAATGTCTTAATCTCAATCGTTGCAAGTTTTTAACAGAAGTTTTAAAGTCAACATTAATTCAATTCCATTAACCCAAGCTTCCACACACACCTATGTATGAACGTATGTATACTACACGCGAAAATCAAATAACACCTCCTTCCACACTCACCATCCACTTTTTTACAGCGCAGCGAAGAAAGTTCCTTCGTATGTTAAAAATTTTCGCACTGTCTTGGTCTAGACGCTGTCGTCGGTTGTTACATAGCTGAAGCGTCGAAAGTTGTGAGCGACTTCAATGGTTTAACTACCGACCGCGCCCGTTTTGCTGCCACCTTTCCCATCTACAAGCACTCGAACGATTGCTCTGACTGCCTACTAGAAGCACTCCTTTGACTTTTCTTTAGCCTCTGGATAGCTGCCTGCCTGTCTACCTTTACGCTACAACTACATATTACTTTAGTGTGCGGATGTGTGTGTGTGTGTACCCATATCGACTTCAACATTTTTGTCATTCTGTTTTATTTTTGCGCGATTTTCACAGCACTTATTTTCTTTTGTTGCAGCCATCTGCATGCTCTTCCTTAGCGTTATTTTGAATATGTCTATTGTTTACTTCGGCATTTGGCCTTTAACAGGTTTTCTCACGTTTTGTTACGCTTACGCTCTGGCGTGACACGTTTGGCATTTCGGCAGTTGGGTTCATGCATAGCATGGCTGCAGTTGTTGAGTCGCAATCGCAGATTCGGCCGCAGTCTCAGTCGCTGTTTGCAATCTCAGTTTCTTAACAACATAGAATTATGTTCGCAGAGCTCCTTAATAGGTAAGGACCAGTAAATATTGAAGCATTCAACGTCGACGGCAAATTTCTGGTTTTTGTCCATATGACCATATTTTTCGTTGCCGCTTATTTTGTATTGCTGCATATTCCTTTTCAATGTACCTTTTGTGTGTAGCATGTTCGCATCTTGTACTTTGATTTGTATACCCGCTTAGCGGTGTTAAGCATGTGCCACCAAATTGACTTTGCTTGCGTTCTCATGCTATTTATACGTTTCACAATTCCTTCATGGTTTATCTGCTATCGTCGGTTTGTAGCCAAGTTCCTATATACTATCGTTTTAAAATATGTTTGAGTTGAGTTGCTTTAATACTGATTGCACTCATAGGCTTCACTCGTTTTTTCTCAATCTGTGTTGACAAGGGCAAGCTTGTCAATATTCGGTTTTTTGTTAAGTACTTATTACTCGCTAAGAACTTAAGTATGTTCTATCTTTCTCTCATCTTCCTAGCTCTCCCAGAAGATGTTACGCTCGACCATAAACTACATAGCATTCAGTTTTTAAGCGTCTGTTATTACTCCTGTGCAGTGTTGCCACTCAGACATCCATTTTTCATTATTTCGTTAGTAGACTATCCAGCGTTTTTTAAACAAAATCACCAGCCACGGTAGTAGTAAAAATTGACTTTGTACTCTCGAAAGTTGTAGCCAAGTTTTCTCCTCAAAGCAAACCGTTTTAACTTGCCGGCGAAATGCACCCTTGGACTAGAGATGAATTAAGCTCGAAGAATAAAAGTGCCTTTAGTGTCGCCTTAGTGTCGCTTAGGGGTCGTAAACTTATCGCTGCACACCGACTAATGGCGTAGATCGACAGGACTTGAGCGGCATTCACAGGGAGTCGGTCTCAAGTTACGTATACTGCAGACCTGTGAATGCCGCTCTGGGCACACAACCACCTGACGTGGACGAAACGTCTGCCTCGGGAGACTCGGACCACAATAAACCTACTTCGCTCTAGCTACTGCAGCAGCTCTTGTTTAATGGGAGCAGCATATAGAAAGTAGGCGGAAATCAGTCTGCTGGCTAAGGCTTTGTGAAGTCTTGCAACTTGTTGGGTAGACGAGATACGCTTCCGTTGTCTACTTTGGGAGACCATCATAGCCCAACTTCGCTAAACGCAGGTATGCCCGAGATGCGGAGAGTCACCTGATGACTCACGGCACCGCTTCGGAATCCCCCAAAACACCACTCAACTAACGCTTCTGTCCTTTTGGGCCAACCCATTCGGAGTTTCCCGTTAGTTGAAAATGACGACAACGATTGAGGAACAGATCTAGGCAGGATTGAATAGCCGCTACAACAACAACCTCCCGTTAGTTTATTACCAAACAGCTGATTTCTGTTTTTAACTACACTCAATTCATAAATTTTTCCACTCAAAAGAACTAACCAAAGCGTGCACTCAAAATGTGTTAACTCACTCATTTACCACTGCACACAAATAACTTACGTCTCCTATTTGCAGCGCTCTAGAGCGCCTTCCAAACGAGTGATTTCTGGCTGCCGGCACAAGCAGCCAACGACAGCGCCAAAGCGAATGGAGGCATAAATGTCAGAAACAATAAAATAGTGTTTTTCAAAACGGCAAAGAAAGTGGTTGTTGTGCGAGTCGCAAGCAACAAGGCGGTATTTTTCAAATTTCTATGCTTTTGGACGGTGTGGACGACGGTGGTGCTGCGTCTACGACGGCTGTTTGAGTGATCACACTGGTGTTGCAAAAGGCGCGCGGCGGTACGATGAGGCGCGGCAGCTGATAAGTGAAGGAGTGTTAACATTTTGAAAAAAAAAGAAAACGGAAAGTTTGAGTAAATTAAAAGTAAATAATGTGTAATTTATATAAATAGTGTTGCGAATCATTTAATAGTTGAAAGTGCATAATTGGATTAAGTGTTATTATGCCAGCAGCATTAAATTTAACTGCAGCAGGGAAAAAAATATTAGAAAATTGAAAACAAAAAGAAATTTAAAACAGTGAAAGATGCAGCGAAAGCGCAAATTAATATTAAGTGCATCAAAAATACAACAACAAAAAATGTGAGAAAATCCCCAACAACTCGGCATTAAATTAAATCAATAAAAAAATTATATTTAAAGTGATTTCAAAGTGATTGCAGCAAGTAAATTTTTGTGTTGTGGCAAAATAAAATTCAATTTGTGCATTTGTATGTATGTACGCTTGTATGTATGTACATATGTATGCAAGCATGCATGTGAAAGCGGAGGAGCGTCGCGGTTTGTTGTTAGTGTGCCTTCTACACACACGTTAACACACACCCACACCCACTAAGTGTTACAGCGCGCAGTGCATCACTTGCTTGGTTTGTTTTTGTAGGCCGTAAGCGATTTTCCTGTTGCCAGCCGCTCCTTTTCCTTCCTGTCAAATTAGATAGAAAATTTGCAAACATTTACAACAACTAGATACCCTACAAGACAACAGTGTTAAAGTGCAACGAAAAAAAAAACGTAATACGGATATGGATACAGAGTCGAAGTCGCCAGATACATATCAACATACATGTACATATGTATGCCTTTGTATATTATGGACCTGTACATAAAAGTCATCTCGGTTGCTCGCCCTCAGTGCTCATGCAATTGTAACTACAGATCTGTGCTCGCGAATATAGTACGAACCTGAAGCGCTGCAGCAGGCAGTGAGCACCCTGGTATCGTTGAGCTCCAATCGGCAGAGTCGGCTGTGAAGCATCCCAGCAACCATTGCACTGACTCGGCTGCTGACTGGCTGTATGGCTGGCGATTGCCTCTCAACGTGGCGTGTCTCCACTTACACTGTGTAACTGCCACTGGCACTGCCACTGCCGCTATCGCTGCCATTGACGCCACTGCGAAATCTTTTCTCCTTGTATTTTGCAATTTATGTGCATACGTTCATACATAAATATGCACATTTATCTCGTTGATAGTATTGCACAAATAACCGTATGGTTTTGGCTGGCATCATAGTGCCATGGAGCCGGCATGGCATATTGTAACATCGTTGCATCTTTAGCTGCGCTTTGGTTTAATTTGTGCTCTCAAGTGGATTAATGGTGTCAGCAGTTTACGATTTTTTTTTCTTACCTTCTACTTACTTGTTGATGCTCTTTTGCACCTCATCCAAACTGCTTCACTTCCTACATCTTGAACATCTTCATACCTTAAATGCCCAAAAGCTGCCGCCCGCCTGAGTTCAATGTATTGCATGATTCACTGCCGCTTAGTTGCCCAATGCCTGTTTCTAGTTTGTCTACAGTTTTTTTGTTATATTTATTTTGTGTTTTTGTTTTCCTTTTTGTATTTTAGCTGCATTTGCACTTTTCCATATCCCCTTAATTAAATATAAATCGCGTGCAACATCATATTTCCCTCTTTCAGTGTAAAAAAGCATAAAATGCGGTTACCTTTTTAGCTTGGCTCAGCTTGGCTGGGCTGGAGCAGCAGCGCATTGGCGCGAAGATAAGGAATGCTTTTGTTTGTATTAGTGAGTAAACATTATTTTAGTCATATGTTTCCGCAGTGTGCCTTTATCTTTACCTTCAACTAATTCCTTTCTAATTTGGTGCAGTTACTTCTTTACAAATGAATGCGTTCTTGCTGGTTGAAACTTCTGAGTCCAAACTATTAGCTTATACAGTGTTCGGCTTAGAGAGGTGAAATAAAATGTATTTATCGGGCAACTACACACATATGGGGTATTCCATGAGAAAGTGAAACTTTGTGCCCAATTTTAAAGTAACTTATTGAAGATGGAATGCTTGATGAATCAATGCAAAATACGCCAAATTAACGTATTTTCGAAGAAAAAATTAAGTTATATTATTTTATTACACTGTAAAAAACATTAGAAAATTAATTGAATACGACAATATTTCTTAATACAGAAGGCTCTGCAAAATCAAGTATTTACAAAGTTATTATTTTTTTGAAGTGGGGAATAAATGTTTCGATCTTTCTTCGTCCCTAAGAAGCAACATGGCATTGAAAAAATCGGCGTTTAAATTATATAATGGGATGAGATTACTGCGGTTTTGCATGTCCACCTGTGACAAAAAAGTTTTAAACTTCGCATTGCTTAGTCACTACTTTAGGGATTTTTCGATTATTTCATAACTAGAGTGTGTTTATACTATGCAGACCTATTTCATTTCTTGTATTATATTATAAGTGCCTACTTTAGAGATTTTGATACGTTTCATCGTGTCCCGTCCGTGACAATCACTTATATATTTTTTTAATGGTGCCTAAAATAAAAAAAACAAGTTTAACGTTAACTAAGTTTAATGTCACAAAACTTTGATGTTCAGGTTGACTAAACACCATAATAANCTATTTCATTTCTTGTATTATATTATAAGTGCCTACTTTAGAGATTTTGAAACGTTTCATCGTGTCCCGTCCGTGACAATCACTTATATATTTTTTTAATGGTGCCTAAAAATAAAAAAAAACAAGTTTAACGTTAACTAAGTTTAATGTCACAAAACTTTGATGTTCAGGTTGACTAAACACCATAATACTTTTGATGGGCTAAGCGATGTAGTAAAAAATTTCGCGTGGCTAACTTGAAAAGTCAAGGTAAACATTACTATCATAGAGACGCCAGAGAATTCTATGATGAGAGTTGCTTAACAATAATCCAAAAGTCAATACCAACAATTACCTTGAAAGTTCCAACCTAGAAAATCTAGAAGTTCGCCTAACATATAAATTCCATCTAATAAATAGCATTTAAGTGACAAAGATATATGTATGTATCTGCGAACAAGTATTCTAATGCAGATAAATTTTCGGATTAGACATCGATACTCAAGATCTTTTCTGACGTTCTATGGTTCCACCATTTGTCCATGAAATCAGTTTTCCAAAAATATTTCAACTCCAGCCACTCTTAGGGCCGGTTACTCAATGTCTGGTTAACACTAACAGCAGGTTAGACATCGCTATCGACGTGATAGCAGGAGTCGATATCCATGTTTAACCTGTAGTTAGTGTTAGCCAGACATACATAGCTAGTCTAAACAAACTTGAAAATCATTAAGGCACATTCGAAATTGCATTGCAATCAAATGCACCGAGCAGAAGTGCATTTGGAAAATGCATATCAAATATCATGCGTTTGCGAATAATCCATTCTCCCATGCATTTGAATACATCAATCTGGCGACTTCTAGATTTCGTTTGGTATAACTATTGCACCCTAAAATAGATCCTGAGGGCAGCACTATATCGTGAGTCTTACAATGACTCTACTGTGATAAAAGTGGGTGAATTGATCTTGTATTTGGCCTCTAACATTTATCGTACCTAAGCCCTTTGATATGGATTTCACTAGAAGCTCCATTTCATGAAGAAAATCGTACGGGTCCCACCCGTAACAAAAGTTGTCCCACCCGTGACAGGAGAATTTTGATTTTTTTTATTAATAAATAACTAATTGTTGTTTTGGTTTGTGCTTTGTTAGGATTGCTGGTTCTTTTCTGTATAGTAAAACACCTAATTCAGATAGAAATGTTAAGTAAATTCACAGACTTTCCGTAAAATATATGTTCTGAAAAAGCAGTGTCGTTTCTTTGTTTTACCCGTGACAGAAGAAAGAGCTCAGAATTTTCCAATATAAAATCAAGTTGANTGTCGTTTCTTTGTTTTACCCGTGACAGAAGAAAGAGCTCAGAATTTTCCCATANTAATAACTCGAATATTAGTGAACTAGGTGAAGCTTTATCGAAATGTAGAATTGCTTAGCCTTTTATACTTAAATTTAAAAAAGAAAAACTATTTTGCTGTACAAATGCTCCACCCGTGACGATGGAATATCCCATATGTATTTAGGAAGGCGATTAATTGTATCCCAAACTTAATTTCAATTGGCATACATCCAAAAGGAGTCGCGGTGTGCCCTGCTAAAAAGGCTCAGAGAGTAAGTGCCGTGAATGTATGTGGAACAGTGGCACATATAAAATCCTTGGCAACGTTTAAAAAGCTTCTCCCACGGAATTATGTTACTGATGTAGGACAGGGTTGGTCTGAAAGAGCGCCTATAAAACCTATTGAAAGCTTTAAAAAGATTCTACCGCGGGCTATGCGTTGGTCGTGTCTGATGTAGGACAGAGATGATTCAAGGGAGTTTTCACCACTTCTGTTATGAACCTTAAAAAAAGCTCTGCACGAGTGCCTAAGAAGTGGCTAGTTCTAATATAGGCAGATCTTATATTGTATGTATACTGAATGTGGCCACTATCGTATGATAGAAATCTTCACCTTGACATCATGAAATTATCTGTTAAAAGAGGCTGACAAAGAAACCGAAGTTTCCGAAATGGTTTGCGTTGTCGGTGGACACCGGTCTTTATAGAGATTTTTGGTGCGGGTAAGTCGCTTCGTACATATTTCCCACACTCCCACACTTATGTGCTAACTATCGGCAAAACTCCTAAGATATTAGGGCGTATTAAAAAAAGCGAAAAAATCGATTTTTTCTCTTCCTCTACATAACCACTTCTGCAGGGAAAACTTGTTGGTGTATGTCTTTATTAGAGCAAGATCTGCAAAACACAGTTTGCTAAGACGACGCCTCCAAGGATGCTTACTGCGAGTTTGCTTTACTTCAAAAGTTCCTAAATCCGTTAGCCTGTGGCCATAAGAACCTTGTGAACCGCTTTGTTGGTCCATTGGCCAACTGTTACGGCTATGGTGTACTCATAACGCTCGCAGATTTGCGTTGCCAACCCCTCGTCTAACCATCTTTTCGCTTATTTCGTTGCCGCCGAAACGCAATTAAAAGTGGTGTACACGTTGATCAATTGTGCTCGATTTCATTACTTTGGATCCTAATGAAAAGTGCCTGACGATGGCGCGTTGGTGACCGATAATATCGATAATATGATTGATTGATATACTATTCATAATTCCTCCGAATAGACGCGCTCACCATCTCCCTTTTCCATCTTTGAGGCATCGGTGTAGATGGCATCAAAATGCTCTCCCGTCAATGGACCGGTGTCCCATCCTTCTCTAGTTGGAAGCCGTATGCGAGTCTTGAAGTGAAAATCTTAAAATGACGTAATGGGACCTATCTCAGCTTTAAATCAGCCTTGACACCGCTGCACCGCCCCCTTTTAAGTCCATTTAAGATTTTCCCCTGTCCCAGTCGATTTGTACTTGAAATTTGATTCCTTTAATTAAAGGCCCTATGAAGAATTTTGGATGCTTTAAGAAATTGTCCGGCCGACACCAAGCCTTGTAGGCGTTATGGCCTTAAGCGCTAGCGCCACAATATAAAACTTATAGCTGAATAAAGTGCTGAAAGCCTGCAAAGCGGTGTACGCCTGAAAACTCTTTTGTGGAATTTTGCTCTGAGCCCATACTACATTTTGTTTTCAATACCGCACTTTAAACTGGTGACGACTATTTTGAAGAAATGTCACTGGTGACAGCTTTGGATCGAAGAATGCCTGGCCTTTCTCCCTCTGTTGCCTCAGAATACTTCCGAATCAGGCTGTGGGCACGGAGAAAATATGGGAAATGGCAAACAAGGAAAACATAGAAGTTTCCGGGCTTTTGGTAGGTTCAGCGAGCGAAAACGCCTAAATCCAAATTTACAAAATCTTGCTGGACTTCGAGTAAAACTTCGAGTAAAGACCAAATAGTTATCATAAGTGATAGTCATATAAGTGAACCTCTCGCGGGACTGGCACCTAACCTAACCTAGTAACACGAAAGTGGTGGGATCCCGCTGAACTCAATAAGAAGTTCATTAGTATATCGACGGCTGAGTGGAAGATCGACCCATCTCGGCAGCCGGTTCGAAAACGCCCTATCTCAGAAATCTTTTCCAGAACGCCGTACCTCAGAATTTGGCTGAAGAACGCCCTATCTTAACTGAAAATATATTGCAAATATGTTGAGATGGGGCGTTTTTGAATCAGGGCGTTTTGAACAGAGTTCTGAAATAGGGCGTTCTTGAAAAGTTGTCTGGGATAGGGCGTTTTCGACCTTCGAAACTTGACCCTTTTACGATGATTTGAACCCCCTTCATGACATAAAAAACTTCAGTTTTATAGGTTTGGGCAATAAAACCCGTTTATTTTTCCTTTTTTTTTTAAAAATTTTGGTATTTTTTCAGGATTTTTTTTTGTATTTTGTGCAACTTTGCGCTTATGCATTCGCATAAAGGAAATTCCATATAGTTTTGCAAGAAAAAAAACTTACAAAAGTGCAAGATTCCGCTAGCCTTTGACATAATCCGCCACATCCGTTTTGGGTATTCCCAACATGAAGCAACTAACAATGCTGCGGTTTGAAAACTACCGCATCGATTTAAAATCGTACGATTTGTAGCAAATGCCTGAATGTTGTTGTTACTTCAATAGCATTAGGTATTTTATTTCAGCGAGCGCGCAAGCAATGAAGTCACACGCACAAGTTACTATTACTTTTCAATCGCATACACAAATTTCCTGCGTACATTAAAGTACAACAACAAAAAGATTCAATTCCTGTTGAAATAATTTCAGCAAATGACGGCATATCCTGCGTGCTGCTACGCAGCTTGTCAATTGACGAGGAAACGTTCCATGTAACTGCATTGCGCTGATTGCATTTCTGCAGCCATAAAGTAGCATAAAAGGCAGAAGGAAGCGAAGGTAAGCCAAGGCGAGTTGGTGCCAGAGTAGTTTGTGGAAAGATTTAACTGCGCTGTTTTGTTGTGCGTACATACCTGTCTTCAATACTCGTATGTACATACATATGTATGTATGTATGTAGAGGAGTGTGCGCTGTTATTATCTACCGATGCCTTCCTTTTGCGCTACCGTTACTGTTGCTGTGCGACTGCTGCATCCTTTGCAATCATACATATAAACAATATCCTTTCTTAGCATACTGCCTGCTCCTTAACCTTTTCCCTCTCGCTCTCTTTATTTCTCTTTGGCTTTGCGCCTCGTTCTATAGCCCAGTCTAACCGGCAATTGATGTGGGCCTCCTCATTTTTTCATTGTTGTTTGTGTATATGAGAATGTGTGTGTGTGTGGTCGCTATTGTGGCTCGAGCTGGTTACTCCTTGGAGTCCTGTGTGCTCGATAGGTTACCGGCTGTGTGTCCATAATTGAATTTGTTTGTTTGCTGGCAACCTTTTAAAAACCGCCGCCCGTTATTAATATTGCAAAATAGCATACCATACACCTGCTTATACTACTACTACACACATGTATGCATGTACATTAGGGTGTATCCCTCACAAAAGATTCGGTTTTTCCACCGGAATTATAAAATGTATTATATTTTAACACTTCCGTCAAACTATTTCGGGCAAATATACATGCTGAACCTGAAAGTTGCCGACAGTTAGACGTATCTTAAAATTTCAGGGGCCGAAAATGCGTTCCAGTTTTGGTTTAGTTCTGCATGAGAACAAAATTTAGTGTCAAGAACGTTCTCACAAAAGAACCAAACAAAAGGTTCGGGAACGTTTCCGTAAAGAACAAAATGCGAACAAAACTCTCGGGAACGTTCTCAAGAACATAATGACAACGAAACTTTCGGGAACGTATCCAATGAGAACAAAATGAGAACGAAGGAATCGAGAAGTGTTCAGGAAGGATCAAATAAGTACAAAAGTCTGGGGAACCGCGATTGTTAATTCTAAGCTAGACGAAATCTGGATAATTTCAGCTTGCACGTCGTTTATCATTAGGGCGAGCTGTCAATTTATGGACACAATTTTCACTTTCTGTGCAAGAAAAGTTTGTATCTTAAGTCTTTCGTTGACTTAATTTGCCTAAATATCTTTCAATTCTTTTTTGATTAATTTTATTATTCAAACATTTCAAACTAACGAACGCTATGTGAAAAATGTTGTTCTCACTTTCATTCTTCGCGAATAGTTCAGAGAAGATTTGTTCCCGACTCTCAGTCAGAAAGTTTGGGAGACTTACGTTCCCAAATTGTTATTCGAGAGAAAGTTTCTTAGACTTTTGTTGCCATTTAGTTCTTCTCCAAAACGTTCCTGTGACTTTTGTTCTCTTAGAAATGGTCTCGCAATTTCGCATATCTTTGCGAACGTTCCACAGGGTTTTGTTCTTATATTTATAATTCCCATTGAGAATGTTCTCGACAGTTTTGTTCTCATTTTATTTTTGGTTTTAAAGCGTTCTTGTGAACAAAACTACGGGAGCGTCCCTGGAAATTACCTCCAAAATATTTTGATGCCGTTGACAAAACTGTTAAATATATTTATGCGGACCTTTTGAGCATAATATTTTCTATTTATTTCATATAAGGTGATTTTTTAGAAA